>NW_019154130.1:11165739-11396736 GCF_002288905.1 Enhydra lutris kenyoni
GTGAATGAACTTGGAGGACGTTATGCTCCGTGAAATTAGCTGGACTCACATACGGGATCTCACTTACATCAGAAACTGGAAATAGTCAAACTCTTAGAAACGGAGGGTAGAATGGTGGTCACCAGGAGCTTGGGGAGGGGGAAACAGGGAGGTGATGGTCAGAGGTCACATTTTCAGTTAAACAAGGTGATTATGTCCTAGAGTTCTACTGTATAGCATGGAGATTAGAGTTAACTTAAAATTTTGTTACATAGATCTTATTTAAATCGAGTGTTATTATAAAATAATAAAATAAAAATAAAGAGCGTAGGAGGACACTTTGGGAGGTGATGGATACTTCTACGGGACAGACTGTGCTGATGGTTCCAAGACTGTATCCTGAATTTTAAACCCACTGAGGTGTCCAATACGTATGTCCAGCTTTGTGTCTGTCAACAGAGCTAAGTTATACCTGGAGGGTAGAAGCTAGAACAGAAATCACACACTAGCTTCAGAGGACCCGGGGCCCCTTCCGCCAAAAAGATCTCGGAACTCACCTTAATCATAAGCCCATTTACCTTGACTTTGCCTACGTCAGAATCTCTTAAAAACAGGTGTTATGGACTGAACTGTGCCCCCCCCATTCCTATGTTGGAGCCCTAACTCTCAGTGTGACTGTATTTGGAGAGGAACCCCCCATAAGAAAGTAATTAAGGCTAAATAAGGTCCTGAGTGTGGGGCCCTTACCCCCATAGGGCCGGTGTCCTTATAAGAAAAGGAATCTCTGTGCGTCTCTCTGTCTCTGTCTCTCCCTCCACAGTCACAGGGAAGAGGCCACGTGAGGACAGAGCCAGCAGGTGGCCACCTGGAAACCAAAGAAAGAGATTGCGCAGGAAACCAATCTGCGGGCACTTTGATCTTCTACTTCTAGCCTCCAGAACTGTGAGAAAATAAATTTCTATTGTTTAATCCACCCAGTTTGTGGTATTTTGATATGGCACCAAATGTATCTGGGTTTGTGGCTTTCAATTATACAAATTAGCTAATACTCCACTAATACTACTATACCACAAAGGTCTTAACGGGAGCAGCTTTTACTGGCCAAGAAAAAGAGTAATTCTTCATCAGTCTATCAGGAGATGTTTAATACACCCTGCTGGGTATGGGTGGTCAGAGTGGACCACTGAAGCAGTTTAAACATTGTCCCCAAGAACCTGTTCAGAGTATCTTTCTTCTGGGTCATTCATTCATTCATTCGACAAACATCTACTGAGTGCCAACCATGTATCCAGGATTGTGCCAGGCCCTGGTATTGTGCCCAGTAAACAAGGGTTAGCAAGTCCTGTTCTCAAGGGGCTGATGCTCTAGCGGGGGAGAGACAGAGACTCAACAAATGGACAAGACCATTTTGAAGAGAGAAAACAGCCCACAGGTGAATAGGGTGACATGATGATAGCCATGGCGGGGTAACTTTGATTGGATGGGCAGGGCAGGTCTCGAAGAGGAGGTGACACGTGATCTAAGACCTAAAAGGCCATCAGGGGCCAGACAAGAAGAGCCTTTCCAACAGAGGACACAAGCACAAACACCCCGAGACAGAGATGAGGTCACATAAAAGCCTCTTCAGCCCAAACTTAGAATCAATCACTGTGTTTGAAGGAGAAGGAGTGCTCAGTAATGTCTGTTGCTTGAACAGGACAGCTCACCTGTTTAGGCATATTCTACACTCAATAATGTAGGCATACCGCGGGGCGCCTGGGGGCACAGCCCATTTCCCTCTCTCTCTCTCAAATAAATAAATCAATTTTTAAAAAATCATGAAGGGATAGCAGAAGTCCCAAGAGCCCCATCACAGGCTGCTTCAGCCAATGTGGGTTTGGATCCCTGCCCCACATCTTGTCACTATCAGGGACTACTGAGGGCCTGGTGGACTTGTAAGTGGGGGCCAACATTTCTCTGGTCAGATGCCATTTATTCAAGCCTTGGTATGTTATACCAACTTGTTATTATCAAAGTGGGACCCTCAGACCACCACCAGCAGCAGCAGCAGCCCCTGGGGGCTCATGAGAAATGCAGAGTCTCTGGCCCCACCCAGACCAACAGAATCGGAACCTGCATTTTAAGAGTCAGGTGAACGTTGTCCATGGAGACTCAGTGCTCTACAAAACGCTTGGTACCCATCCCTTCATTTCATCCCCAGGAGAGAAACATTAGAAGACGTGGAATCATAGGCAAAGCACGACCACACACCCCCCTCCTTCATCTCGTACACACACCAACCTCGATGGCAGTGGCCGTCGGGCTGCAGAGACATGGTTCCGGAGAGAGATCCAGATCTGGAAAAGGCTCATCGGTCAGAAGGGCTCGGAAGGGAGGAAACTCAGAAACGTCTGGTCTTCATTTTGTGTTCAGCTCATCCCAGAAATTAGAGTCACATGGGGACAGTGTCCCCTGAGGAAGCAAGACCAAGCAGAGCACTGAGATGGTGTGCCTCAGGGAGAGGTGAGTGAGTCCTTTGTAATAAGCTCTTGTAAAGTCCCGGGAAAGGGGTCAGTTACCAGCATGGGTAACCCCCTACTTCAGGGTCTCCAAGCCTTTGGAACCAGAGGTCTGTTCCCCACCCCCCAAGGAATTGGACTGTGGATACTACTGAATTGGTGCTATCTTTGGTGGGGAGAAGGGTCTGGAATTTGCTGAGGCACAGGGTGTAGCAAGGGGTCACCTGCCTGGAAAATGAGAGCTGCGTTGCCTGCAAAACCCTTAGTGGGGAAAGTGCAGGGGTCGGCTGAAATGGTTTCAGCACCCATGGATCACATTAAAGGGCAAAGAAAAGAATATAATTCATAATTCAAGAGCCCAATAAGAGCAGGAAAACTCCATCAGAGGGAAAAACACACGCACATGCAGAATGGGTTTCGTCGCCTGATCGCCTTCGGGAAAATGATGGTGATGATTTTGCATAGGAAGGAAAAAGGTTTCCAGGAATCGATGAAGGACACTGTTCAGAAACTTCCATAAGCGGGCATAAGAGACAGGATGGGAAGGCTCTGAGTATCTATTTGACAGATCGTTTAAAGATGCTGACAGGACAATGAATTTCTCGGGCGATCTTCTCACACGAGGAGCATCACCTACAAGGCTATTTTCCATCTCTGCCCCTCAGATTCTTTCTCCCCATGACTCAACTCCGTTCACCCTCCAGCAGCTGTCAGGAGAGTAAGGAGAGAAATCCATGCACCAGGGTGGCTCACAGAAGTTCAAGGGCCCTCTGGCACCACCCTCCCTCCCCATTATGGGGCAAGGACAGGGATCATTTTAGGGAGGAAAATACAAACCCTTGGCTCCAGGGAGAACCCAACCCTAGGCAATGCAGATTCAGTCGCGAGTCCTCTAAACCAAGACTCAGCAAACTTCTGTCAGGGACCAGACGGGAAATAGTTTAGACTTTTCAACTACTTAACTCTGCCAGTGGAGCATCAGAGCAACCATGGACGATATGTAAAGATATGAACCTGGGTTTTTCCAATAAAACTTTATTGATAAAAACAAGTAGAGGGCCAGACTGGGCCCACAGATCAGAGCGTGCCAACCCCTAATCCGGAACAGTTTGGCCCTCTCTTCTCATTTGATAGATGGGAAAACCAAGGCCCAAGGGGGAAATGACTTGTGCAAGGCCACATACCTTGCTCAAGACAGAGCTCGGGTTCAAAGCCAAAAATGTTCACTCCATCTTCAAATCTCTCTTCACATGGCCCCTTCCTCCCCTCCTGCCTTCCTACCTTCTTTATTATATGCTAAATACCACGATATCATACACAAACACAATCCCTGTATTCATGAAGTTCCCATCTAATGCTATCCTCAGAAGTCATTCTTTAAATAAGCTTGCTTACAAAATCATTGTTTGGATTAGCCTGTAAATATGAATTCTAAAACCACTGCAGTTAAATTATTAAAATAGTGCTGACCTGAGACACGCAATACCTTTAGAAAATATATTTTTCTTTTCATTGGTATGTAATTATTTGGTGATTAATTATACAACTAATCATGCTCATTGAAGGGAAAACATTTTTAATGCAAATAAAAATGATGGAAAGAAATTGGCAATAACTCATTATTCAAATGTATTACATTAGCAATTTGGTGTATGTTCTTCTAATATATATATATAATGATAGATAAATATAGATAAAATATCTACTATATATTCTATTATATATATTATATAAATATCTATAATCACAACTCACATGTATGCACTCCCACATATATTCATTGTCTCTATAAAGATATATGAGAGTTGTCTGTGATTACATCTACGTGTCCCACTCTGCACAGGTATAATACTGCTTCTACGCTAAAATGCATATTCATTCCCACCGACCGACTTACCGCAAGTTAAATGCCCATGAGCTGGCATCTGCCCAAATTTCTCGGAAGCCTGTAGGGACTGGGATGCACTAGCACTGGTGTTGGCTGAGATGAGGCAGGAAGGCCTACAGAGATGTGGCTGATGCTACCCCACATTAAGAAAGGTGAGGGGAGCTGTCTTTGAGTGTTTCATGTTTTAACAGGTTTGCCTGATGGTCTCGTTCTCTAACATGACTCTGATGGTCCAAAAATAAGCATGTTTAATAGTAGAGGACAACGTCTGCAAAGATCCAGACCGACGAGCAACCAAAGACAAATAATCCGTGGCAGGGTAATGTTTGGCACGAGTTCTGGGGAGTTAGGACTGAGTATTTGTTTTTTGTTTTTTGGGTTTTTTTTACCTTCTTCATCTCAGATTTCTGAATCTGACAAGCAAGTAAAACGTGAGACCGTCCCAGGCCGGGGGGCTCGGGGTTGTGACATCTAAAACCTGGTGAGCCCAGTGGCTCCCTCCTCTTTGAAGGGCACCTCATGTCACGTAAATCATCCATGTCCCGCTCCAGGTCAAACACGTCCGTTTTCTGAGACCGGCATGGGGATCGAGCGTTTTTTGATTCAGACTGACGGATTCCATTCTTCCACTCGTCAGCCCAGCTGCCACAAAAGCATTCCTTTAGGATTTTGCCAGTTTAAGCAACAAATGCCAACTCTGGGTGACATAAGCAAAATGGGACATTCTTGGAAGATTACTGGGTAGCTCACAAACCCTGAAGAAATGACTCAGAGAGGACCAGAAGAAGGGCACTATGGCCAGGAGCAGGAACCGGCTGTCTTCAAGGCACTGCAGTCTGGAAAGATCAGCCCCAAGCCCATTTACTCTCCGCATCCTTCCACTCAAGGCTTCAGTTTTCTGGAGAGTCCGGCTGATCTTCCCAAGTTTCACACTCCACCCACGACAAGGGAAGGACAGCACTGCACTGGCGTTCTGCCCTTGGGAGACAGGTAGCCTCTCCAAAGCAAAACTAGAGTGATGTTCCTGCAGGTGATGTGCTAGGGCTCAGGGCTGATGTGCCCACAGTCAGAAGAGCTCAGAGTGCACAGAATACATGGTCAGCTTTCCTCCCTAGGCTTGGGCACATGATGCTTGGGGTCGTGTGCGGAGGCTACAGTTCTCAATTTCCTTACACCAACATGTAGTCATGTAATTAATTTCTGAGTTCTGGTCAAAAGGATATATGGCAAAACAATTTACTTTTAACTGGCTGGAATGAGAGTATGATGGCTTGACCCAAAGCAGCCTTACTGGGCCATGAGGTCACTTGGTAAGTGGTAGCATCCATGGCAAAGCAGCAAACTCAATCTTGACTGCTCATCTCTTGACTTCTTAAAGAGAGAAATCAAGACCTAACTTGTTTACACAAGCAAATCTGGGCTTTCTGTGATAATCAATTTATCCCTAAGTAACACAGAGTTCATATGCAGGAGCCACCATTAAAGAACTGAATTCAAGAGCAATGGGAGATTCAGGAAGCCAATGTCCCAAGCTGAATGGAGGTGGAGAACCAGGGAAGACTTCCTGGAGTGCAATGCTTTTGAGCCGGGGCTTGTGGAATGGGAAGGGGACAGGAGTGAGAAGGGAGTCCCTCTGTGCAGCCAAGGAGGAGAGCTTAGAGACAGGCAAAGAGCAGAAGAGTTTCACTGAATGCACATGACTGAAGCAGATTTGTCATACACAAGAGACTGATAAAGAAAGATAACACTAAAAGCAGGTTGGGGTGGGTCAGATTCTGGAAAGTTTTGAACTCTAAGAGAGTTAAAACCACATCCTCTTAGGCCAGAGGCCAACAAACTTCTTCTGTAAAGGTCCAGATAATAAATGTTTTAAGCTTTGTGGGCCACACACATTCTCTGTCACAACCACCTGACTCTGACCTGACTTTGTCATAGGCCAAAGCAGTCATAGATAACGTGCACATGAATCACCATGACTATGTTCCTATAAAACTTTACTTATAGAAATAGGAGTCCAGCCCACAGACCTTGGCTTGCTGACCCCTGCTACAGGCTTAAAGTTCCCAAAGTATGTTTCCTGGATTACCTGTCCCTAAACAGGGCTCAACAGAAACATGGTTCTATCAGCAAACAAGATTGGGAAGTGCAGTATTTTCTATGCATCTCCTAGAGTCACAATGCACACAGTAGTAAAAGCTCTGAAAAGTCCTGCAGCAAGAAAATCTGTTGGTCTTTGTTTATCCACCAGCCCTTCCCTAATTTATTTCATGAGATATCTTCAGTTCCAAAGAAGAGACTTTGGAAACCCTGTGTAAGTGACGAGGAGCCACTGAACAGGCCCCACTAAGCCAGAGGGTTTCAAATGCAAGACTGTGGTAAAGTTTTTACCAGCCCTCTGTGAAATGATTAAAGTAACATCTATCAAGTAAGTTCTTCAAAACACAAAATTTATTCAGTTTGCAGAACTTTCCTTAATTTGGACATTATATCCTTTTTAGTTTGGTGTCTAATTTTCTTTTTAGAAACTGCTGTTTTTATAGGAAGGTAACCATCATTCTTTTAAATTCATTTATTAGGTAAATAAAAACCTGACATCTCTATGACAAGCCCCAGATAATATCTTTGCTTTAATTTCTAATCATGTGATATGGCACACACCAAGAAGACATCTTGAAATGAGGCTGTACGACCAAACTGTCATAAAAATGAACACCTATGAAACCACCAACCAGGTCAAGAAAATCAAATATTGCCAGCACCCCAGGAGTTTCGTTGATGTCCTTTGCTCATCATGGCCACATCCCTCCTCTCCACAGGAAACCCCCAGCCTGATTTCTGGTAGAATACTCCTGTTTTCAGTTTTCTGAATGGAATTACGTTCTTTTGTGCCTGGGGTTTATTTCCATCCAACATGTTTCTGACATTCATCTGTGCTGTTGCATCCAACACAAGCCCATTGATTTTTGGTGATACAAGTAGTCCACTGCATGATGGGCTAGCTGTTGCCAGTTTGGAACTATTGCCAATAGTGGGATTAGGAACAAGTTGTACGTGCATTTTGATACTCAGGCGTACATTTCTGCTGATACACACACACATGCACACACACACACTCAGCCCTAGGGGTGGCATTGCTGGATCATAGGTATGAACATATGCAACCTTGCTTAGGTCAGCCCTATGCCCCGGGATAGTCCTCATCAATGCCTACTGAGTGAATTAACCAACTCCCTTTCCTTCTCCAAAGTAAACTGGTTTGGATAATAAATGACATGGGCACCCCATCTTTAGAGGGTAATACCAAACTGCTTTCTGAAGAGGCCATGCCCGTGACACCCTCACCAACCATTTTGAGAGCAGCAGCTGCTCTCGCCAGTCCTCGCCAACACTTAGTAACGAAGAGTCTTTTTCATCTGAGCCACTCTGGTGGGTGTGAGTAGCATCTTCTTGTAGCTGTAACTGGCATCCCTCTGATGACTAATAAGATCGAGCACCTCTTCATAAACATATTGATTATTTGGATGCTCTCCTTTGGAAAGTGCCTGCTCAAGTCGTGTTTTGATTTGGAAGAAGTTCTTTCATGGTCTGCATAGAGCCCCTTCTGGGCCACATGCCCTTCAAATACCTTCTCCTGCTCTGTGAGTTGACTTCTTATTTTCTTAATCTATTTGTAGAAATTCTAAGTTCTCCATGAAATCCAGCACCTTTGTGACTAATCTAAAAGCAGAATAAAGGCAGTGCCCGCTTCCTCTGCACCCCTGGGCCAGTGCTGTCCTATAGAACTTCCAGCTGCAATGCGTCTGGGGCACATTTCATGTCGCTGCGACACAGCACAAATCTTTAATTCTATTTCATTTTAATCTCAAAAGCCACATGTGGCTACCATATTGGACAGTGCGGTTTCGGAAACTCACACACTATAAGGAAAGAACAACTTCATGCTTCCAAGTAGAGAAATGGTTTGATGACAGTGGCCTTTGAAGGACAATCAAGCTAAAAAGTATTGAGCTGAAACTCCTGGGCGTGAGCACAGTAGGTTCAAACCATTCTATACCCTTTCTTGTGCACCAGGACCCAAGTTCATCCTCCACGCAGCAGCGAGGGCACCATTTCTAACAGTCACACCCAGTTGTCGTGTCTGTCCCTGGTTAAAGCCATTCACTGGTTAAAACCTTCAAGTTTCCCCCAAAACGGATGCCACAGTATGTATGAGAGATGCCAGAGTCTGGTTTCCAGTTTGTTCGTCTTCCGCCTGCTCTCTCCCCTCACTCCCATATGTATCAACTCCTTCCCCACCTCAGGGCTTTGGAACATGCCTATTCTTCTTTCTAGATCTCTCATCCTTTCCTCTCCTCCCTTCCTGACTGTCCCCTTCACCTGACTAACACCTTCCCCGCTGCATGAGTTTGCTAGGACAGCCATGGCAAAGCGCCGCACACCGAGCAGCTAAGACGTGCTCCTGGAGCTCTCACACTTCTGGCCGCTGGATATCCAAGATCAGGATGTGGGCAGGGCCATGCTCCTTCTGAAGGTGTTAGGGAAGGGTTGTTTCATGCCTCTCTCCTAGCTTCTGGTGGTTTGCTGCCAATTTCTGGCATTCCCTGGCTTGTAGATGGACCACCCCCATCTCGGACTCCATGCTCACATGGCGTTCTCCCTCTGTGTGCGTGTCTGTCTCCCAATTTCCCCTTTTTACAAGGACACCAGCCATATTGGATCAGCAGCCCACCCTACTCCAGGATGACTTGATCTTAACCAATCACATCTACAACCACGCAATTTCCAAATAAGATCCCTTTGGGAGGTTTTAGGGATTAAGACTTCAACACACACACTAGGGGAGTAGGGGAGGACACAATTCAACTCATAACACCATCTTCACGTCTGGAATGAAAATGGCACATACACAGGACAGTCTTCTCTGACTCCCCGAACCAAGTACACTGTGTCCCCCCCACAAACCCCGAAGCCATACTCATTATACCTGTTCACTTCTCGGAGCTCAGACTGCCTGTTTGCTTGATGTGTGTCTTCTACCATCAAGTGACACCCCATGGGGGTAGGGACTAGATCACCTCCTTTATACAGAATCTCCAGTGACCGACACGGAGCAGGATCTCCATCCACATCTGCTCAGCAAATGAACCAGTCACAAACTAGGCACAAATGGTGTCGTGTGAGGTCTACAGGCTCAGGCTTTGGAGACAGATGAACTGGGTTTGAAGCCTCACCTCACTCCTTCCTATCCAAAGAGGAAGTCCACTCTTCCATGACTTAGTTTCCCCCTCAGTAAAATGGGGATACTCGCAGTACTTCCTTCATTTCATCAGGGGGGTCAAGGGAGTTAAGACACATGGCCCGTGTGGACTTTGCTGCCTGGAGCAGGGCAAGACCTCAATGACAGCTCCCTTCAGTCAGGGAATGGCACAGAATGACCATTAGTGACTTTGCTATGACATAAAACACGCGGCTTTCCCCCTAACTTTCAAAGCAATTGTTTTCTCATTTCACAAGGTCACTGTCCTCAGTCTCCTCCATCCCCGCATTTTATATTTCTGGTTGGTTTGGCCCCGATTCTCACTGGAATGCAATTTCATGGGGTTCGGGAAGAGATGATGTTCCTTGAAACTTCCGCCCCACGGCTCTCTCGAGATTTCTCAGAGATAGAAAAGTAGACTTGGCTCCGCTCGGAACCTGTTTGAACATTCGTTACACATACTTCAAAACCCCGAGCCCTTGGACTTCTCACCCATTTACTCTTGGCAAAAAGTAGCTTCCTGCTTCTGCGAAGTTAAGCTTTCAAGCTTTAGGGGAAAAGGCTTTTTGGACAACAAACAGCCCTTTAAAAACAATATTTTGATGAGTTAAGTGTAAATGAATCAGAAACACATGGATTAGGCTTCTCTTGATGTACACATGGGTTTAATAATTATCGGAGGTGGAGAAGAAGGGGAGTGGGGCTGGAAAAGCCGTGTCTTGGGTTTTATCAAATCTAAAATGTTTGAGAAGTAATTCAAGACATTCCACGCAACCCCAAATGTAGCCAGATTTTCCAGTTCCACTTCCAAGGAGCCACACAGGATCTTTCTAGTAACGACTGAGTGCTCCAAAGCGCCAGGTTTTCGTGGCTTCTGATTGGCTGGCTCTGACGCCGTGATTTATGAGGCCATTCAAAGATTTATATATTGCCATTATAACAAATTCCTTCCAAACTGAACAGTACCCAAATGCAGCTTTATAAATATCCTTCCTGTTAGAAGCCTCTTTCTATTCACAAAACTCTCCTTCTTTGCCTTTTCCCCAGCCCCCCCTCAAGCCACAGATCCCCCCACGAGGTCCCAGACCAATGGTGAGTGAGGGAATTAATTTTACCAGGGCTGAAACGTGTTTCACTTCAGATTGAGTTTTAAATGACTTGGGTCTATATAAGCTGTGGGTCATAAGAAGGTTATAGCTAAAGGGCTCATAAGTTAGGTGAAGGGTAGAGGGGTGGAATTTTATAAATGCTTATTGCTTTCATAAAAAGAAAAGCTAAGTTGTGTTCGTGCCGAACACAGTCAAACACTCCATACATCAGGGCACGCTGTTTCCTAGAGGAAATGTCCCTCACTGGTCTGGCGGGCTTCTGCCTTCCACCATTTCAATGACATCATCTATGTTGGAGAAGTAACTTCTTCCACATGTCACCAGCCATGTGTCCTTCTCCCAAGTGAGTTCTGAGTCACTCACAGCTCTGAGGTAGGGTAACTTTCGTGCCCTAATGGGTGGCAGAAAGGCAGAGCGAAAAGTGGTAGGGGAAGGACTTCCCACTGTTGAAATTCACTGCCCCAAAGGTCTTGTTTCCAATGATGTGCTCACAAGCCCCATCCACCATGGAGTACAGAAGTGATCAGGAAGAAAAATAACAAGAGTCCATTCTGCATGAGGCTCACAGGCAGCCCCATTGACTACCCTGGAAAAACTGCAATGGGAGAGTTGTCTGTTTTAGCAAACACACAAGGGGTGAGGATCCAACACTGCCACCTGTGAGCACCATCACTCCAGTGATCCAGGCCATCTGGATTAGTCAGCGAGGACAGAGCAATGCTGCATAACAAGCTATCCCCAAATTCCCTGGATTATAAGGACAATTGGCTGTTCTCATGCTCACAGATCTGTGACTTGACTACATCTGCTGAGCTGGATGGACTTCACGCTCCAGATTGTGACTCTGGGTTCCAGACTGTAGATTGGGTGTAGATCCATTTCAAATATCTTTCCATCCTCCTTGTCCCAGCAGTCACCCAGGTCACATGGCCTGTTCCTCAAGGTCCCCTTTGGAGCCTGGGTCCGCAATCACTTCCCAGGTACAAACACTGTCACTATACTACACCACTCCTTGTTCTCTGCAATTCATAACTTGTGCACTGAAATGCCTAACTGATACATATATTCCTGAAGGTGAGAGGAAGACACAGGGGTGGTTACCAGACCCAGGGAAAGGGAGTCATGTAGTAAGGGCTTCCTGAATAGAAGCAGCGACCTTGAGTCCAAGGACATCACCAGACCAAGGCAACCCAGAAGGGAGGGAGGCAATAAGTACAGCAATCTCCTTTTCCCTCCCTCCCTCCCTCCCATCTCCTTCCAAGAACACCATGGGTCAAACCCAGCCAGAAGACAGAGGGCAAAGGAACCCATTGATTCTATCCACTTAGGTCAGCTACCTGGGCAGAGGAGAAATAAAGATCAGGAGTAGATCTGGAGGGGCAAGCCAAAAAGATCCAGCACGAACAAGGTGCTCAGAAGAGAAAGGACAAGAGGATTCCGGGTGTGCTTAGAGGTAAAAGGTAACTGTTGCCAGCCAGCATAGAAGCGACACCACAGAAGGAGTCAAAACACCTGGATTCTTGACCTTGTTCTGCCACGTGCAAGCTGGAGACATCAGTAAGTCACTCCACTTCTCTAAGGCTTGCTTTTCCTTTTCTGCAAAAGGAGATAATCAGATTTCCCCTGCTCCCTTGAGACAGTTGCCTGGAGTTCAATAAGCAAATAGTTGGGAAAGCATGTCCACTTCCAGAAAGTAGATTTTTGGTCTCTGCTACATCTCTAACCCCCCGAACAGAGTCTAACACGTAGCAGATGCTAAACATCTATGTGTACAGATAATGTCATTGAAACCCAATCCATGTCTTCTGGAATCCCATGGGGTGTTCACAGCCTTGCCTACCCAATAATAAGGTGGGCTGTAGAACTTTCTCAAGGTTACAGGCACTTGATCTGCCTTTCCAAGAGGCTGTGCATCCAGAGTCGGTCACTTCGTAAATTCAGTGGGTCATGAAGGTGGTAGGGGCTGTCGGTGAGAGTGAGGATTGTACCATCAGCTGGAAAGACGAGAAACCCAACTCACATTGGCCTGACCAAAAGGGAGACTTCTTGGTCCACACAACCAAGATTTCCATGTCCAATTAGGCAAATCAAAAGAAGGACCCAGGAATTAAAACAAGCATCCAGCTGCTCTCCATCTCTCCATCATCTTGGAAAGTGTTAGCATTAGAAGGTGTTAGTTCCCCTTTGAACTTGCATACAAGACACGCTCATGCTCATGTTGGGGGAGCTTCCTCCCTGGGAGCAACGTGGTTGCCTGTTCTGAGGAATAAGGAAGATCTCCTTGGATGGCTCCCTTAAAAAGGAAACAAACCAACAAACCAAACTCTTGTCTTTATCAGAAATCCAAACAAGTATCTTGCACACCACAGGTCCTATGGCTACATACTCATACCTGAGCCACTGACTGACGTCTGGGGTGGGGGGGATTCATACTTTGATTGCACCTGCTGGTCTTTGGAGAAGGGTAGGAGGCAATCCCACCAAAACCCTGTGTCTGAGAAGGACAAACTCTTGCACAAGTGGTGCTAATGGGAAAAGAGTGGATTGAATGTTGGTGTGCCCTCTACATACCACCTCCCACTTAGGTTACCAATGCACAATTTCCAAAGCTCTTTCCCCCACAGGATCCCTATGGAGCCTG
The DNA here is from genome assembly GCF_002288905.1 of Enhydra lutris kenyoni. Lineage (NCBI taxonomy): Eukaryota > Metazoa > Chordata > Mammalia > Carnivora > Mustelidae > Enhydra > Enhydra lutris. The sequence goes on from NW_019154130.1 coordinate 11,179,112, forward strand.
CTCTGTAAGCGACATGAAGAAATATTTTGGTTCTGATATTTTCCTCCATGTTCACAAGGAGGGGACCCATCTTATGCCAACTTTGCGGTGACACCTCATTGATGGCTTAAAATCAGCCATGGTGGGATTATTTACACCATCGATGAAAGCTACCAGTCAGAAGTCAGGTTGCCAGAACGTTGCCGGACACTGGAGGTCTCCTGGCTCCGAGTTTTTCCACCATGTCCACCAAAAGAAGCATCTGTTAACCATCCTTTGCCCATCCTCCTTTCTACTCCACAGCAGTCTTTAGAAAATACAAATTTGGCTAAGCCATTCAATGCAAATCCTTTCTTGCTGCCTTTTGCCTTAAAAGGATCTTTCCAGATTCATTCCTGTGAGCTCCCGTCATAACAAGCCAATTGCTAGTCCCTAAAACACCAGATTCTACATGTTACCCCCTCTATGTGCAACACCTTCTCCATCGGGTACACTCACACCCCTCCATCAAAGCCCAGTTCAAATGCTCATATGCCATCACAAGCCCTCCAGGGAGCACTGACCAAGGGCTCTCTGTGTGCCCGTCACACCTCTCCTCCAGGACTTGCCACTGTGAATTTAATTACTCATTTAAAATCCGTCACCCAAAAGACTGCCTATATGGTGCACTGTTACAGTCCCAAAGTCTAGCACAAAGCCTCACAGACAGTAGGCAGTTCAAAAATAATCCTCAATAGAAAGGCAAAAAACAAAAAAACCAAAAAACAAATATGTATTTGCCACTCATTATGTGCCAGACACTCCATTAAGTATTGGGCTTTGTGACGGGGCTCAAAACATGGTCCCTGGCCTCCAAAAGCTCAAATTCTGCAGATAAACAAGATAGAGACCTATCCTAATCATCTTTACATCCCTCCCACCTAGCATTTATTATGTGCTAAACATCTGTTTGCGGTAAGAAGGATGGTTAGTACACGCCCTTGGCTGATTCAGGCCAGCGGGAAAGCATTCTTGACCCAGCTGTCATTTGCTGTACACCATCGTCCCCAAACACTATGAAGCATCCTTGTAGTATAAACACAGAGTGAGTTACAGAGACGCCGAGCCTGATGTCCCGGAGCTGGCTAGTGCTTCAACGAATGACATCAACTCTGCGCAAACAGGAAAGAACAAAGGAGCAGAGAAAGGGTTGTGTGCGGCACAGCGCGGTGGGAACGGGTGGCAGTCTCGTGACGGGATCAGAGCACCGGGACACAGAGTACGAGGAAGCTGAGCCAGCTGCCGTATTCGAGTACAAGGGGGAGCACTGAATCACCACCACCCTTCGCTCAAAGGAGAAATGAAGGAACAATGGCTAGGGTGACTGGTGGACAAGGTAAAGACAAGGAGCACAGCTGGTATTTTTTGAATGTTATCTCTGCACCAGGCACGGGACTGAGCACTCTGTCCCTCAAAGTCCATCGAATACCCCCAATCAGGGGACAGTGAATACGCACTTTGTACAGATTCCAAAACCGAGGCTCGGTAGCATTAAGACACTTGCGGAAGAATGCACAGCCAGTAAGTGAGACGCCTGGGTTTCCAGCTCAGCTCTGTCTGATTCCTGAGCCGGGTTTTTAATCACAGCACCTTACTACCACGGAGAAGACAGAAAAGAACACAAGACAGGTTTTGACCCTCTTCTTCCAAGAGGGAACGATTTGGGATCAAGCGTGCATAAGAACTTGAGAACGGGCCAACCTCTGATGCATTCTGGACTCTGAGTTTACCTTGTTTGATCGTTCCCACACTCCTGCTCCTTTTTCCCTGGCTGATAACTTGTTTCTGTCTTCTCTCTGGGCTGTTAGAAAGGGAGCTACAAGAAAAGATTCAAGGGGCGCCTGGGTGGCTCAGTGAGTTAAGCCTCTGCCTTCGGCTCAGGTCATGATCTCAGGGTCCTGGGATCGAGCCCCGCATCGGGCTCTCTGCTCGGCAGGGAGCCTGTTTCCTCCTCTCTCTCTGCCTGCCTCTCTGCCTACTTGTGATCTCTCTGTCTGTCAAATAAATAAATAAAATCTTAAAAAAAAAAAAAAGAAAGAAAGAAAGAAAAGATTCTAAGATCCTAAAGGAAAAAAAAAAAAAAAAAGCCCACACTGTAAATCCATCCCCTAAACAGAATGCCAGGGTGAGAGATCTCACCTGCCTCTCAAAGACTCCAACCCCCCATCAACTCTTAAGTCAAATTTTTGTATAGCTGGTGAACTTGGCCAGGACAGCAGGACTGGCAAGGGGGGGGAGGGGATTCTAAGTGCAAAGTAAATTTTTTTCTCTTTGTTCGAAAATTATAAATCTGTGTTTGATGCAGACGCCACATTATGCAACAGCCAGAGTCAAGAGCCATAGGTCCGTAGTAGGTTAAAGAAGGCTCACTTACCTTTGCGAATTTCCTAAGTATCGTGTCTGGATTACAAGCATGGGCTTTGGATTGCATCCAGTCTGATATTAATTCTCTGCTTCAGCACATGGCAGACCGTAGAGTGGGTTGAAGAGTGCCCCCTCCCCCAAGAGTTATGTCTACTTGGGATCTCAGAATGTGGCCCTGTTTGGAATCAGGGTCTTTGCAGAGGTAATGCATGTAAGGATCTCGAGATGAGGTCATCCTGGGGGTCTCCATATCCTGTGATGGGTGTTCTTGTGTGAGACATAAAAGAAGGCATGCAGAGAAACCCAGAGGAACACAGAGGCAGAGACTGGAACGCCAGGAGCCACCTGGGGCTGAAGACATGGGGAAGGGTCCTTCCCTAGAGCTTCTGGAGGACCCATGGCCTGCCCTGCTGACACCTTGATTTCAGACTTCCCACCTCCAGAGCGAAGAGAATCAATCTCTGTTGTCATAAGCCACCAACGCTGGCAGTCCTCGAAACCAGCACAGATGTGATGCCAGCAAGCCCCTTCATCTCTCCTCTGTAAGCCTCCGTTCCTCATCTTTAAAATGGGTCCAATAATAATACCTCCCTGTCAGGGAGGGCAAGGAGATTTGGGGGGAGGATGTCTTCAGGGTAGAGCTCAATAAACAGTAGCTGCTGTCAATATCAGTCCAACCAGCCTGTCAACTTGATCCCCGAGCAGACTATCCCCACTCCCGGAAACAAATGTCCAGGGTCCAGAGAGAGAAGGAGAGGGTGAGGCGTGTCATCCCCGCCAACTCACCCTGGGCATCAGAGGTGGGGCTGGGAAAAGCAAGATAAAATCAGAGAAGACCCCAGATGACGTAGGGAGGCCAGGGACCCCAGAGACAGGCAGGAGAAATGCAGAAAGAGAGAGAGAGAGATCGCGCTCCTTCCAACGCATCTTGGAGTACCCAAGACACAGAGGTACATCTGTCTGCCCTGTTTGCTTTTCTGTAAAATCAGGGAGATAATAAAAGACCCTCCCTAGCAAGACTGTTTTGAGGCTAAAATGAAACTCTGCATGGAACGTGCTTCATATATTGCCTGCTATTCATTCACTCATTTCATTAATTGCCACGCCCTTCTGTGGGCCACACTCCGTGCTAGGCATAGAAGAAGCACGCAGCAGATGGCCTCCAGGGTTTCCGTTTTCGTTATTCTTATTGGGTTAGGGGACCCATCAATACTAACCCCAGGCTTCTCTGACTGTGGAAGACAGATGCAAAGAGACCCATCCTTTCTCCTCTCCCTCCATCCCAGTCAGTTCCCAGACCTTCTCTTTGGCATCCCTCCTCAAGGCATCCACCCATCATCCAAAGATTTTTCTGGACCACAAAGGAGAACACTGTGGGCAACTTCGTCCTACCTCAGTGCTGTGGGAAAGTGCCCCGAGGACACGGCCCCTGCTTCCCAGAATTGCACCGGGAGCTGTGGGGGGTTCATAAATCTCAGCAGAGACCTCAAGCCAGCAGTGCTGCTCTGTTGAGAAACAGGATGCAGGGACTTCACAAGCTCCCCTGTGCCCTCAGCCCCAAGAAAGGGCTATTTGTCCTTTCATCCGTTCTTTCAGTAAATAGTTACTGAGCATCTTTATGTGTCAGAAGCAGTTCTAGGCTCTGAGAACACAGAAGGGGAGGATATGAGATGTCCCTTCCATCACGGAGGTCATAGCTCTATTTATCATAAAGATAAATACATTATTTCCAATCATAAATGAGTAGACCTATGGGGCAGTTACCCAACATGAGGATACTCTTTACAGAGGCGTCTGACCATGGAGTTGAGGAGAGGGGGCAGATTGGGGAAGGGTAAGGATAACGAGTAGGAGTTAATCAGGCCAGCAGGGGAGTGGAGAGGGTTCCAGGCAGCTGTGCAAAGGCCCTGTGGTTACAAAGAGTTTTGCTGGAGGGCAGAGGGAGAAGAGCAATGGAGAGCAAGGAATGTGATAGGGCTGGAAGAGGGCAGGGGTGAGACTCAGGGCCCTATAAGCCTTGGGAAACACTAATCTTTCATAACAGAGCTAACATTTCTTGAGCACGTCCAAGTGCCTGGCCCAGTGCAAGTGCTCTGCATCATAGACTCAGTCAGCACCCCCCAGAGAATCATGAGACTGGCATGTTCCATTCCCAGGTAGGAAACCCAGGTCCAAGAGATGAAATCATCTGCTCAAGCAGCAAAGGAAGTCCTAGAAATGCTTTAACTTGGTGTTTGGGGCTTTTGTTTCCTTTGCTTGCTCCCATAAGCAAAAGGACGACAAGGAGAGTTTTTGGAAGGGAGTTGCAATAAGGTGAACCGTGGTCAGTGTGCATGACCTGAGCACAGCTCCCAGGACAACCGGAGGGGCCGGGATAACAGCATCACTTTGCATCTAAATAGTGCTCGGCTTTTCCAGGTATGGTTCCCTTCCTTCAGGGTTAAGTATTATGTTCCCCATGTTCCGAGGGGACACTGAGACCACGAAAAGTCCAATGACTTGCTCCGAAGCAGAGTGCTCACAAAGGCCAGGTTGGGAACTCCCCTTTCCAGGCTCTCACACCAGTGCCTCCACCTGCCGCTCTGGGGCCATCAGCGGCCTCATCTGGGCACCGTCCCCTGCTAAGGCCACTCTCCCAAATGCCCAAGCGTAACAAGAAGAGGACATTTCCGGGAGGAGCTTCCATGAACTTGCATCTGAGGTCTGCACCCTCAAGTGGCAAAGGAAAGGAAAGTCACAGTTACAGGGAACTTCAGTTGTAGGAAGTCACTTGCCACAGGTTGGGATCTATACTGCATTCTCCTCTCGGAGTCTAGAATCCTGGCCATGTTTTCCTTTACTCTCTGAGCCTCCATTCCTTATTTCTTAAAAAGACTGTGAAAACCACGGTTTTGTAGAAGGAGTGACGAACACCTGGTCCTCAAAACTTCCCTCATGAAAACAAGAGCCCAGAGCCGTGGCAAGAGAAGGCATCTGGCCATTCTGGAAAAACCCTTACCATGAAGCTTTGGAACAACCACAGAAAAGAAATGATCTGTGGTCGAGCTGTTGGCCCCTCAGGGAAAGAACGTATAGAAACTCAGATCTGTGGGAAAAGTCCATTCGCACAGGTATTAGCTAGCAGACAGGCAGACTTCTGCTGGGATATTTTGTAGGGGCCCCCCTCTTCTCTGCAGGAACACCCCCAGGACCTTATCACCCCCATTGGACACTTCAGCTCCTGCCCCCCCACCCAGCTGTGACAGGAGAAACTAGGTTAACAGTTACATTTTGTTGAAAACTTACTCTGTCCAGGTACCATGCTACTGTGGGCAGGCACTGATGTCCATTGCATCCCATTTAAGTATTTTTGCTACCCCCATTTTACGGATGAGAACACTGAGGTTCATTCAGCCACTTGCCCAAGTGACAGAGCCAGCTTTTGAAGCCTGGCCTATTTGACCCTACACTCTTAGAACATTTTGTTCAAAAGGCCCACTGGTTAATGCTCAAGCTCTTTTCAGTTCTCAAGATTGCACGGTTCTCAGGTGTAGACCACCCCCACCCCTTGGCCCTGCTTCCTGGAAATCCTCTTATAGACATTATTCTTCCATAGGTCAAGTCTTGGCAGCCCCAGGCAGGGTCAGGGGACAGCCAGGCCAGGAAAGTTGAGTTTCTAGGCCATAAATTCCCTGTCTCCGACATGCCCCTTAACTGCTTATCTTTGGAAAACATGACCCAGGATAAGCGAGGGGAATGGCAGGCCAAGTCGTAAAGCAGCTGGCTAGGAGACACAAGGTGTCCCAAGTTGTGTTCCTGACATCTTGACTGTGTCATGGCGGTAGACTAGCCCACTCTGGAAAATAGCCCGACCCACTAAGAGGACACAGGAAAGTCACCATCGGTCTTCTCTCATCTGTCCTCAAGACATCCATTCTTGCCAGATCCCCTCGGAGCCATTACCCTGTGTCTGTCCTTCACCCTCTGATTCGTTTCAGATGTGTGAATATGATATGAAAGCTCCGATTTCAAAGGCCCTGTGGATGGAGGCTCCAGCCTCTTGGGCCCCAGGCTCTGCATTAAGGTCCTTTCCCAAGGATGGATGGATGGATGGATGGATGGGAGCCTCACACATCATGGCAGGGGTGCCATCTTCCCAAAGGTTTCGTCTTTCTTACAGAAAGGGCACCAGAAGCCCCTTACTCCAAAGTGAGACAAGGGAAAGAAAGCTGGAGACAAGATTCTACTCTTGCTGACCAAATAAGAAGCTCCAGTGACCATGCATTGAGGTGGGGATGCAGGGGGAGGGGAGCACTCAGGGAACCTATAATCGCGGGAGATGGTTTTCCAACAGCAGCGTCTGTGGTGGGGCTCCTTAAACTTAGCTGTGCGCCAGCATCGTACGGGGAGAGTTTCTTAAATACCATTGCTTGGACCAACCCCTGGAGACCCCAATTTAATGGCCCAGAAGGTGACCTTCTGGGTTGAACCATAGCTGTTCTTGCATTTGTTGTCTTTTAAGCTCCTCAGGCGATTGTTCTCTATCGCTGGTAACAAATTACCACAATTGCAGAGGCTCAAGACAACGCACATTCATTATCTCATGGTTTTGGGGGTCAGGAAACTGGCCAGATTCAGCTGGAGCCCCTGCTTCAGCATCTTTCACAAAGCAACAATCAAAAAGCATTGGTGGGGGTGGGGGTCACATCCAAAAGTTCAGCTGGGGAAGGATCGGCTCTCCTTGAGTGCCAATGTAGTTCCTGTTTTTTTCTGGCTGTTGGTGGAAGGCTGCCCTTGGTTTTTTTTTTGGAGGGGGGTTGCCCACATGGGCCTCCCTAACCCAACCCCTTGCATCGTGGAAGCCAGCAAGGGACAGAGTCTACTAGCAAGACAAAAGTTACAATCTTTTTTTTTTTTTAAAGATTTTATTTATTTATTTGTCAGAGAGAGAGAGGGAGAGAGAGCAAGCACAGGCAGACAGAATGGCAGGCAGAGGCAGAGGGAGAAGCAGGCTCCCCGCTGAGCAAGGAGCCCGATGTGGGACTCGATCCCAGGACGCTGGGATCACGACCTGAGCCGAAGGCAGCTGCTTAACCCACGGAGCCACCCAGGCGTCCCAAAAGTTACAATCTTATGTAACCTATCACAGACATGGCATCCCATGACCTTGGCATGTGCAAGTCACAGGTCCTGCCCAGGTCAAAGGGAGGGAATCACACCCAAGGTGCAAATTCCAGGAGGCAGGTTCACTGGGAAGCATCTTAGCATCTGTCTTCCACAGGCTCATTAACGCACGGCCAGGGTTGAGAACCACAAATCTAGGGCAGGTCCCTCAAACCAAACCTGTACTTCTCAGGTTGTAAAAATCCTGGACATCTCCCGAGGATCTTGTTAAAAGGCAGGTTCTGGCCACAGCACCTAAGACTATGAATTCTTATGAAGCCCCTGGGGAGATGCCAATGCGGCCAGTCCTCAGACATTTGGAGGGAGTAGTCAGGACCTAGAGAATTTCATAGGGCCAAACAGATTCTTTAAGGCCCAATTCTTGTTCTGCCATTTGACATCAACTGATCTGAACTACACCACCTGCCACTTGAGAACCAGATAAAGACCAAATCGAGAAAACCATCCATTGCCTTCCAATACCTCTTGACTCATCCCAAGACACACCAGGATTTCTAGGAAGGCTGTGCATCGCTGGGTTCAAATCCCACCTCTGCCACTTACTGGCTGTGTAACCTTAGGCAACTTACTTAACTTCCCCGTATCTCATTCATAAAATGGATGAGACATGCCTGCCCACAGTGCCCCTGCCCTGAGCCCTGGGTCCCTGCTCCTCTGACAGCGCCACATGAGGAACTCAGACCAAGGAAAACAAACACTGAGCATGAATATTAATAAGCAAAAATTAGAGCAGTGGGGTCTGCAGCAAATAAGGAACCTCGCGCCCATCGGAAGGGGCCACCTCACTGCCCTTTCTGCCACTGGCTGCCAATCAGGACGTGAGCCCAGTGTGGCTACATCTCCCAGCTTTTTAAGGTAGCTGAGAAATCGAGATTGTTCCAGGAAATAACAGGTCCTGATATTTGGTGTTGGCTCAATAGATTTTTTTTTAACAGACTGTTTTTTAGGGTGGTTTTAAGTTCACAGAAAATTGAGCAGAAGGTACAGAAATTTCCTATTTACCCCTCACCCCCACTCAGGCACAGCTTCGTCCATGACAACACCCCCACCAGCCTGCACGAGCACACCATCACCCCGGGGATGTGTGTTATGTTCGCCTGTGGTGGGCTCTCCCCTGGCGGCGTACGTTCTATGAGTTTGGACAAATGTATAATGACGTGTATTCACCATCGTTGTACCGTACAGAGTGACGTGACTGCGTAAAGTCCTCTGTGCTCCTTCTCTGCATCCCTGCCCCCCCTTCCCCAGTGCCTGGCCCACCCCGATCTGTTTACTGTCTCCATAGATTTGTCTTTTCCAGAATGTCCCATAGTTGGAATCCTACAGTGTGCAGCCTTTCCAGATGGTCCTTCTTCGCTTAGTCCTAGGCATTTAGGCTCTTGCCATATATTTCCACGGCTTGAAAGCTCATTCCTTCCAGGGCTGACCACTATCCCATCGTGTGGGTAGGTCACAGTTAATTTATCCATTTCCCTTACTGGAGAACATCTTGGTCACTTCCAAGTTTGGGCAATTGTGAACAAAGCCATTCTAAATGTCTGTGTGCAGATTTCAGTGCAGACATAAGTGTTCAACTCCTTTGGGTAAATACCAAGGAGCACAACTACTGGACTGTCGGGTAAGAATGTGTTTAGTTTTGTAAGGAACTGACAAACCGCCTTCTGAAGTGGCTGTCACATTGTTCATCCCCACCAGCAGCGAATGAGTTCCTGCTGCCCCACGTCCTCACCAGCATTCGGTGGCATCAGTAATCTGGATTTGCACCGCCCTCATAGCTGTCTAGTGGTATCTCATTGTTTCTTCTCAATAGATCACTTAGAACAGCAGGTGAACCTCCTCCCCAAAGAAAAAAAAAGGCTTCTGCTTAGCCGGCATATCTGTTCTAGAACAGCAGAAGTGGACCGTGTTCTACAGAGTAGATCTCGGAAGTGGGGGTCACAAGCCCCGCAGAGATATGAGATGATCCCCTGGGGAGATGGGGAAATAGTAACACTTGGAATTACTTTTGTCTTTTTATGTCATGCTTTTTAGCTCCCCCGATTTTCTGCATGTGTGGTGTCGCGCCTGCTGTGTATTTACAAGCTGGCAGATATCCTGGTTCCCCAGGTTACATGCCTTTGACTTGTCCGTGGCAGCTACAACCGTGGTAAGCGGTTATGTGGGATGTGAGTCTCCGTGGTCAGCACCCCACCTCCCACTCACTCCCTGCAGCTTTCTGCTTTGTGCTCCGGGGCTCGGCCGACTTGGGGAGAGCTTGCTGTACCCTTGCAAAGTGTAGCTTGGAAGGGCAGGGCTGCTGGTGGTCCAGGAGGCAAGTCCCAATGGGTGGGTTGCAGACACAGACAGATCAACGTGGCAGCTTCTCAGCCTCAGGACAGACAATTCCCAGAGACAAAATCAAACCCAGTGATGATCCACCCACAATGATGATCCGCTCACAGACACATCATTATGCGGACTTTGCTTCTGTGCTGGCTCCCTCTCCTGACTCTTCCACTCCAGCTACCTGGGATCCCATCCAAGTAAACTACCTGCACACAAACGCTTCATGAGCTCTGCTATTAGAGGACTGTAAAGACAGAACCTAATACACAAACGCTGTGGTTCGTGTATACAGTCACACCTAAATAGACAGGCAGGCACCGCAGTATTATTACCAATAGTGGTAGAGGATCAAAACCTAGAGATCTTGTAGATCATGCCTGCCTCTAGTGCATTCGATATGCAGACCCTGGGCTGAGTCCCACACTGGAGAATGTGGCTGTTACGGTTGTGGTGGCACTAGTTTTTGTCACCAACTCCCAAATGGTCCTACCTGTGACTGACAACATTTTCAGAGAACACAGCTCCTGCCAATTTTTTTTTTTTTTTTGTAATAGTCTTGATTTTGTTCGAGATTTCCAGAGAAGTTGTGCAGGGAGTACGGAGAGTTCCCCACACCACGCACCCCCTCCACACTCCACCTCAGATTACCCTATTGTTAACATCTTGCATTAGTGTGGTGCGTTTGTTACAGTTGAGGAAATAATATCGGTATGTTATTAACAAAAGTTTATGTTAGGGCTCATACTTGGTACTGTATATTCTTTGGGTTTTAACCAACGTACAATGAGGTATATCTACCATTACAGTGTCACACAGTATAGTTTCACTGCCCTAAAAATCCTCTATGCTCTGCTAATTCCTCTCTCTGCCTCTTGTCAACCACTGTTCCTTTTATTGTCTCTATAGCTTTGCCTTTTCCAAAAAGTCGTATAGGTGGAATCACACAGTCTTTTCACATTTACTTGATCACTTAGCAATATCCGTTGATGTTTTCTGTATGTCTTTTTATGATTTGCCACCTCACTGTCAGCCTCTATTTAAAAAACCACACACACAGCAGAAATTAAAGATTCAGGAACAGCTTGATCAAGGCGTGCAATGCTGTCATCAGGATCCAGTCTCTTTCCTTCTCTGACTCTGCCTTACCCAGTGTCCCCTTCATCCTAAGGCTGGACATTTCTACAGTCACAAGAGGTCCTGCCACAGATTGACACTTTTAGGTACACACTCAACCTGATCCAATCATTGCTAAGGGGAATAGGGTTAGACAGTATGACTTGAGGCAGTCAGGGTCCAACCCCTGAGCTGAGGGTAGGCTCTGTCTTTGTTCTCTGGAGGCTTCTAGCAAGGGAAAGATGGGGGTAACAGCAGCAGGCTACCAAGGAGAACACCCCAAGCCCTCCCCAAAGAGGACACATGAGCTTCAAGCTCTATAGGGCACTGAATACACTGACACACTCTTTTCTGGCCTGATTCCCCAGGATGAGCTTGCCTAAATCTGTAAGCACGGCGTTCCCTGGAAATAAACATTGCTGGCTCCCAGAGGACCAGTCCCCCTAGGTTTCCAGTGGACCCTGAATTAGTTACAAAATTCCAGTCTCTTTATTTGGTCCTTATGGGCAAAAGATATGAAATGCCACAGGCTTTTTGTTTGTACTTTTCAACTAAGAACTCTGTCCATGACCTGCTGAATGGCTTATTAAGTTATTAGAAGTTGGTATTCATAAACCCAATCTGCAAAACCCCAGGGCTTACCAAGCACTCCCCCACTTCTGAAGAGTTCCAAGAGCCCTGATTCATGATCCCATGACTCTGCCAGGCTCCCCATGAAATGTACACTCTGTTGGAATTCCACGAGAGGTTGGTGGGTCACTGGGCCCTTTGGACTTTCTTGTGCCTCCCACAAAGGAGAACTGAAACCTTCAAAAATAAATGCATCACTCAAGCAATAGCCAAGTATGTGGTTGTAAAAACTTTACACAATACAAAGATGCATAAACAGTGAAATAGTTTAGGATTCCCCTCCACCTCCCCGAATCCCACCTCCTCTCCAGATGTGGACACCATTAATATTTTAGTATGTGTCCTTTCAGATCTTCTCTTATGCATTTATATCACGTATATGGACACACCGATTCAATGTTTAAATACCATAAAACATGGTATTTGTAATATACATGGAGGTATTTCTAAAGCGTGTTTTCCCATTTAAAAATATGCCTTGCTGACCTACCCATTGGAGACCTACCTATATCAGCCCATGCAAATCCACTCTGTTGCTTTGAACAGTTGCAGAGAACTCTCTAGTGTGAATGGACCATGATTTTCACTGCTATGCTGACTCATATGTATTAACTCATTTTAACCTCAGTTACCCCTCTGTCTTCACTTCCCCTTCGCCCTCACTTACTCCTTTACACTCTATCAGCCTCCTTACTATTACACAAACACACCAGGCAGTCTCCTGCCTCAGGGCCTTTGCACTGGCTGCTCCCTCTGCCAGCAGTGGTCTCCCCCAGAGAGCCACTCATCTCTCTCCCTCATTTCCAACTCTTTACTCAAAAGCCACCCTATCAATGAGGACTTCCCTGGTCACCCTATCCAAAATTCCAACCCACCCTTATCCTACCACTTCATACCCTACTTTAGGTATTTTTGTCTGCTTGACCAGCTCCTCTAGGATCAGTCTCCCTCCAACAAAGTCACCGACCCATCAGAACAGTGGTTTTTGTCTATTTTGTTCATGGCTATGTCCCCAGTGCCTAGATATCAACACCTGCACGTTGTAAGCCCTCAAGAAACGTTTGTTGAATGAATGTACTAACGACAGCTCTTGTGTAATTGGCACTCACCTTATTCCCAACTTACTAAAGAGGAAACCAAGTCACAGACAGAGGAAGGTCAAAGACTCAACATACCAAATGCAATTACGTCATCGCTAAAACCTGTCAATTGCACCCTTGGTTGTTGCTGGGTTTCTGATTCGTTCACGTAACAAGTATCCTCTGAGCGCCTACCATGGGCTTGGCTTTGTATAGAGTCCATTTGGGCAACAATTCAGCTCCTGCCTTTATGCAATTTACACTCCAGTGGGTGGGCAAGCCTAGAAATATCACAACGACAATTCTGAAACCACCTCAGGCTCATGGCGAGGGCATTAGCAAGACTTGGGAGTCAGGAAGTCTCCCTGGAGGCGGTGACATCCATGGCAAAGGTGCATGAAGGAGGAGCATTCCAGGGGGGAAGAAACAGATGTGCATAGATAGTCCTGGAGCTCAAAAGAGAGAGCGGTTAAGTACACACAGGCCCAAAGGAAACAGGGGAACTTCTGCATTTGGCCTAAGGCACTCCCCTCTTTTTTTTGTGGGTAGCCAGCGAGAAAAGCCCCAGCACGCCCAGCCCCAGGGACAGGGAGGGCCAGAGACATTTTGCTGGCATTTAAACTGTCCCTAACACTTCCAAACGCTAGGGGCTCCTTCTGCTTTAATCCGCAGAATTAGCTCCTGGCCCCACCAGCGCCATTCCCTGAATTGCTGGATGGCAAAGGTCAATGCATTAAGCAGGGCAGATGAATACCCAGCCGTAAATCCCAGAAGCTGGCCTGGGAGCAGGCAGTCGTATTTCACATGGGACTGCTCCAGCCATCGACCGGCCCATCTTCCGGAGGGCGCGTGTTGCATCCTGGGCCTCCGCGTTTAGGAGCCTCGCCGAGCCCTCCTGTGCAGCACCCCACACACGCTGCCCTTTGATCAGGGAAATCCAATACTTGAGGTCTGGGCTTTATGGACGAGCAAGTCTAGATTAAGGGAATTAACCACAGTGGATCACAACTAATAAAACGGTGCCCGGGCCCCACCGCAGCGTGGCCCTGGGGGACCAACGGTGTGGGGGCGGGGAGGGTGGGTCGCTGCTGCCCAGGGTCCCACCGCCGGCCAGCATGTCCCCCCTCCTCCCAGAGCAGCACAGTCCAGGGAGGCCGAGAGTGCATGCCTGTGCCTTCCTTGCACATGCAAACACCGAGGGGACTTTTCCTACAGAACCCGGGACTCCCAGATGATCCATTTACGCGCATTTCTCCATGCCCTCATTCATTCCTCAAAGACTGATGATGGATAGGTGTGGTAGGCACTGTCCTGGCTGAATTTTGTCCCCCCAAAGGCTAAGTCCAAATCCTAAGCACTGGTCCCTGTGAACGTGACCTTGTTTGGAAGTAGGGCCTTTGCAGATGCAACCGAGTTAAGCTGGAGTCCCACTGGGTTGGGGGGTGCCGTGGGTCTAAGGCTGGTGTCCTCATAAGAAGAGGAGGGGACTGGAGGGGAAGAGGCCATGTGATGAGACAGGCCAAGATGGGGGTGACGCAGCCACAGGCCAAGATATGCCAAGGACCATGACAACACCAGGAGCTGGGGCAGGCATGAAACAGATCCTCCCTCCAGCTGGCAAGAAGAAACCAACCCCACTGACACCTGGTTTTGAATGGTGGGGCTCCTGAACCACAGAGAAAATATATCTCCACTGTTCTAGGCCACCTGGGTTTTGTGGGACTTTATTGTAGCTGTCCCAGGAAACTAACACAGGCACTATGCTTACAACGGTGAATAAAAGAGACCCAGCCCCTACCTGCACGATCCACCTGTGTCCCCAGGAGACAGCCAAGGATGAGGCTGTTGCAAGGTGATGGGGTGAGCTTTGGGAGCTCAGGGCCATCTGGAGGGCAGAGGAGCACCTAGCATGAGCATATCATGGAAGTCATCCAGGAGAAGGTGAGGTTTCAGTTGAAGCATAAAAATGATAGGAGTTGGCCAAAGACTGGGAGGGAGCAGTGCTAAAGGCAGGGTGGGTCAGCCAGAGAGCGTCCAGAGGTGAGTGAGAAAATGGTGCGCCCAAGGAAACTAAGACTTCTGGGAGAAGAAGAGAGGGAGAAGGAGAGGGAGAGGTGATGCTGGCTGGGAGACTGGTCAGGGAGGACCCTGCAAATCCAGGTTAATGAGCTTGGGGTCATCCTATGGGCAGAGGGGAGCCACGGTGGCCATGGGATGAGATGCCAGTCTGTGTTTAGAGGTGATTCAGGCAGCTGGTATTGATTGGAATGATGCTAAGTATACCTGGGAGTGCCCGGGGCCAAGTACCCACCACTGCAGGAGTCTCCCTATTAAGGGCTGAGGGGTCCAAAGCCTGTTCCCATCATCTCTCACTCCTAAAATATGGAAAACATCAGAAAGGGACTGCCAGGGAGTCGGGCTTGCACGCCATGCTACTGGCCACGGACTCTCTCCAGGAATTGGCCGAACACCTGCCAGGTCCAAGTCCTAAACCTGCATCAGCAAGCTCGGTCCCCGCTGGGCAGGAACACTGCCAGGACAGAAATGTCCTCCAGGCTGCGATGATGCAGCGCACACCGCTCGAGGTCCACGCAGAGTCACGTTGTAGTCAGAACAGGCCCCCAGGAAGGAACTCCCGATTGAGGAGGGAAATTCTAAGCTGGGCAGGTGATTCCATTAACACAACAATAAGAAGTATGAGAGAATTCATTGAGCGCCTACTGCATGCAGCACTCTCTGTAGAGGGCTTCGCAATCGGCTGCCTCTTCTAAGGCAGGCAACAGGCTGGTGCCACGACCAAATTATAGAGGGGGTGGGGGTGTAGGTAGGTGACCTGAGAAGGTCCCATGGCTCTTGAGTGGTGCAGCTGGGCCGGAAGCCCGTGTACCTACTTAACCATCCACCACACACCCTGACATGCTCTTCTTTCTCCTTTCTGAGTTTTGAAAGAGAAGCTGAGCAAGGGAGAGTCAAGGAAAAGAGATGCAAACCAGACAGAGGTTGAGCCTCTGTTGCATTAAGGAGGGTAGAGGAGGGAAGGGAGTCCTCACCCCTGTGCATCGCCATGACCTGAGGAGGCCCCAAGGTCTCCCCTGGAAGAGATGCCTAGTGGGATGGTAAACCCCAGACACCGGTTTATAAATATCCAGTGGAAGATCCACTCCAGGGTTTGAGAAGCAGGAGAGAAAGAGACCCTTCAAGTCAAGCTGGATGCTTCAGGCAACGACCCCCACCATCCTGGTATGATCTATAGTGGAAGTTTCTTCCCTTTTTTTTCTTTTAAGATTTTATTTATTCATTTGAGGGAGAGAGAGACACAGAGAGCATGAGCAGGGGAGAGAGGCAGGGGGAGAAGCAGACTCTCCACTGAGCTAGGAGCCCAATGTGGGACTCGATCCCAGGACCCTGGAATCATGACCTGAGCTGAAGGCAGATGCTTAACCAACTGAGCCACCCAGGCGCCCCTAGAGAAAGTTTCTTCCTAATACACTCTGGGTCCTTCCTTCCCTCCTCTCTTCCTCCCACACACATCATAACTGCAGGTTTTATTGGAAAAATAAGAAAACTAGAGGGTGTGGTAGGCTCCCCTAAAGATGTCCCATCCTAGTCCCCAGAACCTATGACTATGTGATGTCTCCCCCAACACCCATGCTCGAAACTCAGTCTACCCATTCATCCCCTGCTCAGTGCCATCAATTCTACCACCTCAGCAGTGCTCACATCTACCCCCCCAACTCAACATTTTCACTGCCCATGCCTCAGTGGAGACTCAGCGTATCTTGTCTGGAACGTGGCCATGCTCTCTGTAAAGGTGAATTTTATGTATCAACTTGGCTAGGCTGTGGTCCCCGGACATTTGGTCAAACATCAGTCCAGATGTCACTGTGAAGGCATATTTTAAGATGAGATTAACATTTAAATCGGTAGACTGACTACAGTAGACTAATCACCATAATGTGGGTGGGCCTCACCCAATCAGGTGAAGGTTTTTTTTTTTTTTTTAAAGACTGGGGAGAATCTAGGGAGGAGACATTCTGCTCCAGACTGCCTTCAGATTCGAGCTGCAACAGCAAGTCTTCCCTGGGTCTCCAGCCAGCCTCCCAGCCTGCCCTAAACACTGAATTTATCAGTGCCCAAATCACAGGAGCCAATTCCTTAAAATCTCTTTCACTCTGTTTCATTCTCTCTCCCTCTCTCTCTCTATACATATATCATTATGATATATCACCATTATCACACCCCCTATATATATATATATATAGAGAGAGAGAGAGAGAGAGACATATATATGATAAATATATACATAGGTAATAGATAATATGCATTCATATTTAAATAATATAATTCACATTTAAATAATATAGTATAGAAACAGAATATTCATATACATATGTATCAATTACAAGTTACAAATATAATTAAAATGTATAGTTTTTAAGTTACAGATTTGTATATAAATTATATATATCACATGTATTTAAATTATCTATATCTATTTATTATACATGACCCTGACTCGGACTCAAATCCAATCTCCCTGCCTCAAGCCCTGTTCTGCCAGTCTGTTGTCATTTCTGTGTCTTTACTCATGAAGCTGCCTTTGCTTGGAATTTCCTCCCTCCCAATTCCTCTCTTCTCCTTCCCCCCAACCCCCTGCAGCCGTCTCCCCCCTCACCGCTTGTCCCACATAGAATCAACCATCTGAATCAGTCAGGATCAGACTCATCCAAGCTGATGTGACCCCAAAGCCCATGCTCTTAACTACAGGTGCTCAACAGTTAATTCACAACCTAATTCATAACCTAATTCAAGTAGGCACTTTGTAATTCTGGAAATTTCCAGCATATATTGAAGGAGGCAAAGTCAGGGAAGTAGTGAAAGGAGCTCCCTCTGGGCATCTCCTAGCCTGGACAGTTACTGGCTCCGGGCTATTCCTTTTCCGCCTACACACACCTTCTCCTTTCTTTGTCTCTTGCATCATCTTGAAGCAAATCCTAGGATCAGACCCACTGTCAATTCATTCATAAATATTCCAGAATGTATCTTTAAAGGGCAAGAACTTCTTGCTTTAACATAACCACAATACCATTATCACATTCTCCAAATTTAACAATTTAACAATGCTTTCTTAATGTTATCAAATGTCCAGCCTGGTATTCAGATTTCTGCTTATCTCATATATGTCATTCATAGGGTTGTTGGGGTTTTTGCTTTTGTTTTGTTTTCAATTTTTTTTTTTAATTTGTTTGAATCAGGATCCAAATAAGGTCCAGGTAGTTCCAGGCACAGATTGTGACGGACCGATATGTCTCTTAAATCTCTCTTAATCTCTGAGTCTGTATGGGTTCCCAGAAAAGCAGAGCCAGAGATAAGGATTTGGGGACCAAGAGTTGATTTGGGAGATGACCCCAGGAAGCATGGTGAGGGAGTGCAGAAATGACCCAAAGAAGGCATAAGAACCAGTAAAGTCCATATTAATAAACCATAGCCATCTGAGGAAGCTGGGGACCTCCGAGGACTGCCCACCACCTCCCATGTCCTCACTGAAGGCTGCTCCTGGGGCACTAACACACCAGCACTTCCCACCTACCCCAAGGCAGAGCCAGCACATTTCAGCAGCCAGAGGGGACCCTCAGACAGCAACAGGACACAGGAAGCCACTGGTCTGTAAGGAGCCGTCTACAGCTGCCCTCCAGGACCGCCCACGTGGGGAGGTACGGACTCTGCCAGCTACAATCTCCATTTTTAACGTGCATTTTCTTCCCCTGAGGTACATAAGCCATTTTTTGGTTTCCATTTCTACTGTAACAAATGACCACAAACACGGCCTTCAAACAAGACAATAATGCTTACAGTTACAGAGCCTGGAAATTTGGCATGAGTCCCAGTGAGTTAAGACCAAGGTGTTTCTGGAGGTTCTAGGGGAGAATCTTTTCTTTACCTTTTCTTTTTCTTACCTTTGCTGAGCCCATGGGAGTCGCTGGGCTCACAGCCCCCTTCCTCATCTTCAAAGCCAGCGATGGTCTGTCTGCCGTCTCACATCAGGTCACTCTGAAACTGACTCTCCCTCCCTCTTTCACTTATGACCCTGGACCCACCCAGATAACCCAGGAGCATCCCCCCATCTCAAGGTCAGCTGCTTAGCAACCATAATGTCATCTGCTTTCTTGTTCTCTCTTAGAAGTAAGAAACTGTTACTCACTATATTTCACAAGTTGCAGGGATGCGGAGGTGGGAATATTGAGGGGCTGTTATTCCGCCTGGCCCTGGTCCTTTGTTCTGGGGAATATCCACAATCTGGAAATTTGCAGGTGTTCCCCCACGGTGCCATTTTAACACGTTGCTTTGTCCTCCACAATTTCTGCAAATTACAGTGGAATTTAGAGACTTAATTAATTCAAGGATGGTTTATTTGGGGGGAGACGATGTCCCAGTGGTGTTATGAGTGCGCTAAGTTTTAAAGAATTATAGTTGGCCCTGGAACAGCAGAGGTTTAAACTGTGTGGGTCCACTTAAATGCAGATTTTTTTTTTTACAATTAATACAGTACAACACTGTAAATGTATTTTCTCTTCCCTGTGATTTTCTAAATAACATTGTCTTTTCTCTGCTTCACTGTAAGAATACAGTATGTACTACCCATAACATACAAAATAAGTGTTCATCGACTGATTCTATCATTGGTAAGGCGTTTAGTCAATAGTAGGGTATTGGTAGTTACACTTGGTGGGGAGTTAAAAGTTAAATGCAGATTTTTAAATGTGTCAGTGCCCCTAACCCCAGTGATGTCCAAGGATCAACTATGCTAAATGGACTGAGAATTTACAGCTGCTTCTAATCAGTCCTCCTGGTGCAATTAACAGGTGTCAGAAGTTGGACTGGGAAAATTTTTCAAAGAAAGACAACATCAAGAATCAGAGAGATATATTCTTTGATTCTTTGCACACATACGCACACAAAGTATTTTCTATTCCAATGTTTAAGCAAAAAAAAAAAAAATCAAGAAAAGAGAAGGCTTTCAAAAAAATTTTTGTATGGTTTAGAGAAAAGAGAATGTCCTAAACAAGGCAAGAAATTTACATACCCATCAGTCTGTGATCAAAATTCTAAAAAAAGTTACACTTTATCTCTAACTCAATTTGTTGAACACCAAGGGCTCCCAGGTGCTGAGAAAGATGCCTAGAACCACACCCACAGGAGGCATCTGGGGCGCTCAGTCGTTAAGCATCTGCCTTTGGCTCAGGTCATGATCCCGGGATACTGGGATTAAGCCCCGCATTGGGCTCCCTGCTCAGCAGAGAGCCTGCTCCTCCCTCTGCCCCTACCCCTGCTCATGCTTTCTCCCCCGCCCCAATAAACAAATAAAAATCTTAAATAAAAAAAAAATTTTTTTAAACCACACCCACAGGAAATAAAGATGCCCAGACTACATTCAAAACAAGAGTGAGGCAAACCAAAACCACACCACACCGATTACAATGGCTACTATCAAAAAAAGTTTTTTAAAAAGGGAAAGAAAAAATAACAAGTGTTGGTGAAGATGTGCTGAGACGAGCCCTTCTGCTTTGTCCCTGGTGAGACTGGAAAAGGGTGCAGCCCCTCTGGGAGATGGAACCGGGACAGTTCAGGTCAAGTAACTGAACACAGAACTACCATCTGATCCCGCCATTTCCACTTCTGGGTACCTGCCCAAAGGAATCGAAACCCGAGACCCAAAAAGAACTATGTACATCCAGGTTTCCAGCAACATTATTCATGACAGCCACGAAGTGGAAACAACCCAAATGCTCATCAACAGAGGACCAGATAGGGGCGCCTGGGTGGCTCAGTTGGTTAAGCAGCTGCCTTTGGCTCAGGTCATGATCCCGGAGTCCCGGGATCGAGTACCGCATCGGGTTCTCAACTCCAGGGGGAGTCTGCTTCTCCCTCTGACCCTCTCCTCTCTCCTGCTCTCTTCTGTCTCTCTCTCAAATAAATAAATAAATAAAATCTTTAAAAAAAAAAAAAAACAGATGACCAGATAAACGAAATGTGGTCTCTACATACAATGGAATATTCGTCAGCCCTAAGAAGTATGGAAATTCTAACACATGTGACCATGCGGTCGCACTGAAGACGTCACACTAAGTGAACGAAGCCAGACACAAAAGAACAAATAGTGCATGATGGCACTTTGACATGACCCAGGATAGTCAAAGTCACAGAGACAGCAAGTAGTGGTGATGGCCAGGGGCCGAGGGAGGGGACAGTTGGGAAGCTACTGTTGAAGGGAAATAGTATTTCACTCTGGGGTGATGAGAAAGTTCTGGAGCTGGATGACGGGGATGGTTGCACAACACTGTGAATGCCCTCGACGCTACTGAACTGGGCAGTTAAAATCATTAAAATGTTAAATTTTATGTTATGTATATTTCACCAGAATAATAGTTAAAAAAAAAAAAGACACACAGTTGTGTCTCATTTCCTTACCATGAAAGCTTGTTTCAAAGTCAAGCCAGAAGCAAAACCATGTGTCCAGGGACATGTAAAGAAGAAATCCTTCTAGGCAGGATGTTCCAGGTGAGAAAGAATAACCACATGGCCCACGCCAAGACTTAATATTCCTTTTGTTCTCTGTTTGTTTCCGGTTTTCTAAAATTGCTACATCTCTGGGTTTTCAAATATCAGAGACAGAAGATTTCTCCCCGTAGAGAATCTTCCAGAACACTGTCCTCAGTTACGCACAGGACGACGAGGCTATTTGCATTCATCTATGTCACAGATGAAAACCATATTTCACAGCAACTCGTCTTTTAAAAAAAGAGACCAAAAGGGAGAGCCACTATAGACCAAAGGACCTCGACTTGGCCAAGAGACAGGAAAAAGAAGCCAACAGAAAGGGAATGTGTTTTTCAAAGAGCTTTTAAGATGGGGAGGAAGAGTTGCTGGGGAGAAAATGTGGATTCTGTGGAAATGAAAACAACATGATTTATTTTTATTTTAATTTTTTTTAAGATTTTATTTATTTATTTGACAGACAGAGATCACAAGTAGGCAGAGAGGCAGACAGAGAGAGGAGGAACAAGGCTCTCCATAGAGCAGAGAGCCCGACGTGGGGCTTGATCCCAGGACCCTGGAATCATGACCTGAGCCGAAGGCAGAGGCTTTAACCCACTGAGCCACCCAGGCACCCCTGAAAGCAACATGATTTAAAGGAGGATGTGGGTTCACTCACACCCCTAGACCGAGGAGGCACAGGTCAGGCATAGACTTGCTAAATCTAGCGCGATGTCACCAGTAAAAGCATTTACTACCATTACACAGACTTAAGTTATATAGAATTGTTGGCTCTTTATTGGTTTTACTAGCTAAAAATATTCAGTCCGTATAGATAGGCAGAAATAGAAAAGGGGCACTTCATAATCCTATCACACAGAGAAAACACCATTAACAACATTGGGGAAGGTCTTTACAAATGTTTTTACTATGCAGAGAAATATGTAATCATCTATGCTCATGTATATGTAAAAGAAGTTACCACATATATGATTATATGTAACATATACAATAAATTATAGATCCTATTTTATAAACAACAGAAAGGAGGCTCTCACAGTTCTGTAGGCTAGGAAGTCCAAGATCAAAGTGCGGGGCATGGTCTGGGTTCTTGCTGGTGAGAAAAGACACTAATGGGCACCAAGGAGGCTTTGCCCCGACCCAGAGACCCAATACCCTCCCAAGGGTCACACCTTCTAATACCATCACCTTGGGGTAGCGGGGGTGAGAGGGAAGGGATTAGGTTTCAACATACGAACTTGGAGAGGGACACAGACATTCAGACCACAGCAGAAGGGGAGACCGCCCATAAAAGCTCATTATCTAGGGTGCCACAGCTTAACGAATCAGGGTTTCCTCTGGGGATAACGAAAATGTTTTGGAAGTAGAAAGACGTGGTGTTGGACAACATAGTGAATGCGCCAAACACCACCGAATTATTCGCTCGAAAATGGTTCATTTGCTGTGTGAATTCTGCCTCCGTTTGTTTAAAAGCGCTGTATCAAACCACTGTGGACAGCGGGAGCTTGATCTGTCCAGGGAAACCCGGGGTGTGTCCTACACACATTTCAGAGTTAACCCCGCCCAGCAGCGAGGGGGCAGGGGAGTTAATACACCAGCTCCCGTCCGTCCACAGTTGAGCACTCCTCCTAAGGTGTGCAACTTTTCCAGTGAGCAACAAAGGAGGCAAAGGGGCTCCAGGGGTGGCACAAAGGTCACAGGTAGGACAGGTGTCAACTGTGTCACTGTATCAAAGTTCGCCACATTTTTGGCTTCGGTGTGATGTTTCATTATTTGAAAATACCTTCACTTTATTCATTTACTCTCTCACCAATGGGCGTTGAGTTTGTTTCCAGCTGTTATTACAAACACCGGCTCTGGGTACGTTCTTATTTTTCTTGGGTATACATCCAAGAGTAAAATGACTGGAACAGAGGATGTGTGAATTTCCACCATGAAGATTAACACAAGACGGTTCTTCCAAAGTGAATGCATCAGTTTCAATTCCCTTTGCATTTGACATCCCTTCTTAGCCCGGGCTGGTCAGATTTTTCCTTTTTTAATTTTTGCCAAACAAATGGGTGGAAAATAGTGTCCAATGCTGGTCTTGATTTGCCCTACAGTTTATGATGCTCAACATCTCTTCATAAGCTTATCAGCCACAAATATCTCCTCATTTGTTAGTTCTGTTCATGCATTTTGCCCATTTTTCTATTGGGTTGTTGAGCTATACTTCTTGATTTCTAGAAACTCTTTTCATAGGTTCAATAATACTTTCCTTTCTTAGTTGCGTGTGTTGTATTTTTTCCCATTTTATAATGTGATTTTTAACTGTTTTAAGTGTCTGTTGGTGAGAAAAATTCTCAATTTTAACAGTCAAATTGATTGGTCTTTTTAGTTTTTTTAAAACCTGAAGATCTGATGATAGGGACCTAATAGAATAAACCCTAGTATGTCCATGCAGTGGAATATTATAGAGCTACTAAAAATCATTTTGTTGGAAAATACTTCTTGCAACAGAAAGATGTCTGTAAATCACAAAAGCAGCAGCAGGTACAAGATCTCACAGTATGATATTTTTTAAACTTGATACTTAATAAAATATATTATATTTTAAGCTTATAGACAAATGAGCTCTCTCATTTGTTACTGGTAGATGGTATAAATTGATACAGTCTCTCAGAAATGCAATTTGGCAATGTCTACCCAAAATTGAAATGTATGTATATAGTAGCCCCCCACTGCTATTATCCATGGGGTATACATTCCGAGACCCCCAGAGACCACAGATAGTACAGAACCCCACATATATTATGTTTTCTCCTACATATACATACCTGTGGTAAAGTTTAATTTATAAATGAGACACAGTAAGAGGTTAGCAACAATAATAATAAAATAGAACAATGAACATACTATAATAAAAGTTGTATGAATGTGCTTGCTCTCTCTCAAAATATTTTTTAAGAGATATTATTTATTTATTTGAGCAGGAGGAAGGGCAGAGGGACAAACAGACCCTCTGTTGAGCAGGGAGCCCGATGCAGGGCTCAATCCCAGGACCCCGAGATCATGACCTGAGCTGGAGGCAGAGGCTTTAACCCACTGAGCCACCCAGGCACCCCAATAAAATCAAAACAATGAATACTGTTACGCTGAAAATAAATTTTAAAAATTTAAAAAAAAAAATTTTTTTTAAGATATTATTTATTTGAGCAGGAGGAAGGGCAGAGGGCCAAACACACCCTCCACTGAGCAGGGAGCCCGATGCAGAGCTCCATCCCAGGACCCCGAGATCATGACCTGAGCCGAAGTCAGATACTTAACCGACTGAGCCACCCAGCGCCCCTCTCTCAAAATATCTCACTGTACTGTACTCACCCTTCTTCTTGTGATAATGTGAGATGCTAAAATCCTTCCATGATGACATGAGACACATAACGTCGTAGGCACTGAGACATCGCGCGACGTCAGGAGTGATCTGCTTCTGTATTCTCGTAGGACCACCTCCTTCTAGACGGTGGTTGACCATGAGCACTGAACCCATGAAAAGAGAAACTGTAGATAAGGAAGGACTACAACAGGTCCTCTTTCTGGATGTTTACCCAGCCAGAACCCTCCACAGGATCACAGCGCAGTGCTGGCTCACAGCAAAAGATAAAAATCACGAACCAGCCACAGGATAGAATACAACGTAACTCTTGAAAACGAAGTAGTCTATATGTATTGTAATGAAGCCATCTCTGGGGCATATCATTAAATGAAATAAGCAAGAAGGTCTGTTACAGTATCATTTGCATTACAAATATTTGGAGCAAGTGAATTCTCCGCATGTGTTATTTGCACTGAGTATCTCTGGAAGGAAGCAGAGGAGACAGGTAAATTACTGCTTCCCAGGGGGGAGCCCTGGTGGCTCAGAAAGTCTTAGGGCACTAAATAGTACCATACCTATTGGAGACGAGTGCTCCAAGAGCACCCCCAAAGCCTCAAAGAATCATACCAAATCACCTCTACTAATTCACTCCAAGTTTCTCGATCATTTTCTCTGCCCCAGTCTCTATGGGATAGTAACAGCACTGATGCTATGGAGTTGTCTGGTGCCTCCTGACTCTGGTGACTCCAGGACCTGCCTCCCAGTGGGTGCTCGTTAAATGGGAACTAGTTTTTGTAACAATATTCATTTGTACGGTGATTTTGCACCTTATCTCATTTGGCTTTGCCAACAGCTCTGTGCATTAAATAAGGCAAGAATAGTTCTGTCATTCCTGTTTTAGGGGAAATGGAAGCGCAGAAAAGATAAACCCACATGGGCTTCTCGCCCAGCTTGGGAGAGCACAGAGGAGGCTTCCCGGAGGCCGTGGCGCTGACCACAGGCTCTGGCACTAGATGACTGCGATCCAGTCCTGGCTCTGCCCCTCACTCACTGGGGGACCCTGAGCAAATTACTTAGGCTTTCCATGCCTCAGTTTCGCATCTGTGAAATGGGAACAATAAGAGCACCATTTTGTGAATTGAGAAGACAAGATAATATATGTTAATTTCTGCAACCCACCACTCCCTTCAAAACCATAGATACGATCGCGTCACTCTTCTCAAACCCTTCAGTTGGGCCCTTTCTCAACCTGGAATAAAAGCCAAAACTCCTTACAGGAAGGGACCCACGAGGCCCAACATGGCCCTGTTTGTCCAGTACCTCCCTCTCTGTTCTCATCCTTTGGCTCACTCTTCATCTGGATGCCTGTCTGCCCCTCCAACACCCAGCGCTCTGCCTGCCTGGAGGCCTGTGGATATTTTGTTCCCTCCGCCAGGGACACTTCTGCCACAGAGGTCATGTGGCCTCCCTGCCCCTTCGGAACTTCCCCACCATCTCCTTTTAAACCAGCCAGCCTCCCCTGACCACCCACCTCTTCATTCTGCGTGATTGTCCTTAACCAGCACATGTCCCCATCACAGATCTCTTTCCAGGCCTATTCATTTCTTGTGGGGACCAGGGACGTGCTCTGTTTGGTCCGTGGCTGCATGCCCAGCGCCTAGAACAGGACCTCGTGCCCTGTGGGCCCTCCGTAGGTGACAGCTCTCCCAATGCGTCTCGGGCAGTGGGCACAGCCTGAGCAAAGGCATGGCAGAGGGGAACAGAGCACTAACCCCGCTGGGAGCCAATGGCAGTTCCTTTGAAAGGGCTCCTCGACCTCAGTTATGGGAAATGGCCTCTGCTTAATCACCCAAAAGTTTGTGGCCTTGATTCCTTGGAAGCCCAGCTAAAGTGCTTTGGGGCTGCCATGTGGTCTGAGCCCGTCTTCATCCCCTGCTCTGTGCTCCCCAGCCCCCAAAGGCTAGGGGTCCAGGAAGCCAGAGCTGGGACTTCCCCCTCAGCTCCAGCCAGTAGCTCTGGGGGCCTCAGGAGGGCCTGTATCTGACAGAAAGAGGGAAAGACTTTGGAAAGGCTTTTCCTCCCCAGAGGAAAGCTGCCTTATGGAGCATTGACAGCTGACAGCAAATAAACAGAAGAAAAACCAGAAAGGGCCTGCATCTCTTCCATCCCTTTAAGAAAGACACCTCGGGACTCTGGTTGGAGGTTGCAGCAGGAAACCAAACACACACAGAAGGGCTGGGCAGCCAAATAAATAGTCATTTATTAAGGTACTTGTCTCGCAGCCGGAAATCAGCATGGGGGACGGGGAGCCTCCAGAAGAGGCCGCCATCTTTAAAACCAGGGAAGGGGACAACTTGATTTGAAACACTTGTCTCCAGATGGGACCAGTAAAAAAACAGGCCCTCAGCCTGGTTCCTAACCTGACAGGAAAAGGAGTAGCAATGAACAGCTTTCTGGAACCTGCCAGGGCAGAAAGAAAGGCCTCAGTCCAGGCCATGACCATGCTGGCTGCTTGCCTGAGCCTCCCCAGACCTGGGCCCACAGGGCTTTCTCCAGATGGATGGCTGGGTCTAAGATAGTAGCCCAGTGGCACATTTTCTTTCTGCAAAGGGAGGCCGTCTTTGAAATGGAGCCAAACAAGGCCTGAACAGGGATTTCCTGGCCACAGCTCTGGGCAGCACAACCGGGATGAGACCTGTCTAAGAGCAGCTGGCTTGGGCCCCGCGGCTCATTTGGAAGCTTCATGAGCTCTCCTTCCATGGAGCCTGGGCAGAGCTGTCTCACTTGGCCTGGAATATTCTCTCCCTACCATTCCCCACCCTCCACCACCACCATCACCAACTCTTGGCTGGACAACTCATTCTGACCTTTAGGTCTCAGTCACCAGGAAAGTCTTCTCAGACAAGTTCACATGCCTTGTTAGGGGCGCTCCTGCGCCTCTCCCCCTCCCCAAATTGCACATATCACTGTGACATCTCACATTTATACAGGGGCGACACTCTGTCGCCACTCTTCTCCATGGCTCTGGTTGTGCTCAGCCTGATCGCCGTAGTGTATGACACATAGTGAGCCCAGATTCATGTGTGTTCAGTGGACAGAGAAATGGAGGCTCAGGAAAAAAAAAAAAAAAAAATGAATATACCTTGGGCCTCTTAGCAAGTACCCAAACCCTTGAATGTATGCCTGAATGAATGAGTGAAGGAATGAATGGATAAATAAGGGAGTGAATTAATGAATGGGTAGGTGAATGAGTGAGTGAGTCAGTCAGTCAGTATTAGAGGGAGAATAAACAGCACTGTTGCCCTCCGGGGTAGCCCAACCAGGCAACACCTTTTTTTCTGTCTCTCCTTTTCTCTATATGCAGGGGGAAAGAGGCAGGAGAAGGTTGCTATGAGTATGACGAGCCAAAACACACATGGCAAGAGGGGGCATTTCCCGAAGGGGCAGCTCTGTCTCTGACCCCTTTCACCTTCGCTTGTTCTGATCTTTATGGGGCCGTCTGCCTTTTGGCATCAAAGGAGACAGCGGGGCCGTGATTTGCCCCACAACAGCTCTATAAAAATGTAATTACTCAATAATCCTCTGTCTGCAAAACAAACCATCTTCCTGTTTCTTCTCCCATAAAAAGCATTTGACAGCCCTGTTCTATCAGCTTATAAAACCTGGAGAGAGTTGCCTTAGCCCTCTCTGGAATGAAAACCCTCAAAGGGGGAGAGGCCACAGCAGGAGAAACACACCTCTGATCACCCCAGGCAGCTGACTGCAAAATGCCTGGATGTTTCTGGAGAAGGCCCTCGGAGCAAGCCGGTTTGGCCCGGTGTGGGACTAGACAGGCAAGGGGTGCCTAGAAAGGACAGGTGGTGTGGAGACAAGTGGCATCCTCCCAGCTCCCTAGAAACTCTTTTGTGTAGTCACTCGACAAACATGGACCCGGCACTACTATGCGCTGGGCATTCGGCTAGGCTCTGAGGGTTCAAGTGCAGGATAACATGTGCTTCTCTTTCCAGAAACTCCCATCTATCACTTGGGCTTCTTCTAAATGACGAAGGAGCCCTCTCAGGTGAAAGAAATATGGGTGTATAATCCATCATCAAGTGGACTGAAGTCAGTTTTATCACAGTGAGGAAACAAAAGTAATTTGAGGCAGAATTGATAGGCTGGTTCTGTATCTTGATTATGGAGCTCTGTAGTGGGTTGAATTATGTCCCCCAAAAAGATATGTCAGAGCCCCAAGGGCGGTGCCTGTGACTATGACCTTATTTGGAAATGGAGTCTCTGCAGATGGGATTAAGGCAAGGATCAAGGTGAGCTCATCCTACATTAGGGTGGGTCCTAAATCCGATGACAGAGTCCTCAGGACAGGAGGGAGAGGAGATCTGATCTACAGGGAAGGCGCCACATGAAGGCAGAGGCAGAGATGCAGCCACGGGCCAAATGCCAGGAGCTGGAGGAAGCAAGGAAGGGTCATGGAACTATTCACTAAAATGGGTAAGTCCTACGGTATTAAATTATACTTGGATTTTTTTTTAAAGCGTTTAAAAAACAGAGTAAGGATTTGCATAAACATTTCTCCAGAGAAAGTTCACATAATAGCCAATGGGCGTGTGAAAAATATTCAATCATCGGTCACTAGGGAAATGCCAATCAAAACCCCACCTCACACCCCCTAGGATGGCCACTACCAGAAACAAGACTAAATAAAACACGTGTCGGTGAGAACGCAGAGAAATGGGAAGCCTCGTGCATCGCCGGTGGGAGTGTAAAATGGTGTGCCCACTCTTGGAAAAGGTTGGCGGGCTCCCCAGAGAGCAAACATGCAGCCGCCACGTGATGCCACAAGTCCACTGCCAGGCATCTGCCCGATGGCAGGGGAGGCAGGGACTCAAGCACATTGTCACACACCAGTGCCCTGAGCAGCAGCAGTCACGGCAGCCAAAAGGTGAGAGTGTCCAGTGACAGATGAATGGCTGAGCAAAATGTGGTCTCTCCGCACCCAGGAATGTTTCTCAGCTGTGAAATGTGAAAGAAAAGTTCCGGCACCTGCTCCAATGGGGATGCACCTTGAAGACATGATGCTACGTGATGGAAGCCGGTCACAAAAGGACAAATGCTGTACGAATCCACTTAGAGGAGCGACGTAGGACAGGCAAGTTCATGGAGCCAGGGAGCAGAACGCACAGAGGTGCCCAGGAGCTGGGGGAGAGCGGGGGTTAGTGTTTGATGGGGACAGAGTTTCACTTCAGGATGATGGAAAGTTCTGGAGATGGATGGTGGTGAAGCCTGCCCAACACCGTGAATGTACTTAAAGCCAACAAACTGCAACTTTTTAAAAAGTTGGCAAAATGGTAAATGTTATCTATTATATATAATGTAGTATGTATATGTTTGTTAAATATGATATCTAGTATATTTTGTATAGTTTATTATACGTTTGTGCAAGTTTTATATAAGCTTTATATGTTTCTAATGATATATAACATCTGAGATAAGTTTTATATACTATTTATATATTGTATATTATTTATATATATATTACATATTTGGAAAGTTTTACATAGGAGAGATGCCTAGATGTTACCAAGGACTTGGTGTGTTCTTTGTTTTCTTTTTTATACTTTATACTTTTTGGTGTTTCTAATTCTTAGTTTACTCTGGATATACATATATATTTTTTTAAGATTTTATTTACTTTTTTGGGGGGCGCCTGGGTGGCTCAGTGGGTTAAGCCGCTGCCTTCGGCTCAGGTCATGATCTCGGGGTCCTGGGATCGAGTCCCGCATCAGGGCTCTCTGCTCAGCAGGGAGCCTGCTTCCCTCTCTCTCTCTCTCTCTCTGCCTGCCTCTCCGTCTACTTGTGATCTCTCTCTGTCAAATAAATAAATAAAATCTTTAAAAAAAAAAAAAAAGATTTTATTTACTTTTTTGGGAGAGAGAATGAGAGAGAGAGAGCATGAGAGGGGAGAAGGTCAGAGGGAGAAGCAGACTCCCCATGGAGCTGGGAGCCCGATGCGGGACTCGATCCCAGGACTCCGGGATCATGACCTGAGCCGCAGGCAGTCACCCAACCAACTGAGCCACCAGGCACCCCACTCTGGATATATATTATATGTAAAGGGCTCACAGTCTGATGGGGGAGACAGACAAGGAAATCAGCTATTGCAGTGTATGATAATATACACACAGAGCTGGGGCATCTAAATCACTTCTATGGCACTGTGGGGGTGCCACAGAAAGGTCCGCAGAGAGAGCAGTGAGCAGGAATGAGCCGTTCAAGAGGTAGGGGTGGAGGAGAGAGGACACTGCGGGTGGAACAAGCATTGAAAGTGCAACAAAACTGCCCAGTTTGATTCTTGGCCTGGCTACATATTTGCTGTGTGTCCTTGGGTAAGTTAGCTTACCTCTCTGTGCTTCAGTTTCCTCTTCTGGAAAACAGGGATAAATAACTGTACTGACTCCAAAGGGTGTTGAGAGGATTAACTGAGTCAATGCATGTAAAGAAATTACAACAGTGTCTAGCATATGGTAAAGACTGTATAAGAATTAGATTTTTTTTTTTAAATGACTATAAAGGACAGGAAACTTCTGGGAATAGGACAAAAAAAAGAAATGGAATGGCTAAAGGAGCCTGGGAAAAGAGCAACATAAGAATCATCTTCACTGAAATGAAAGGCAAATAAAGCCTTGGGGGGAAATAGACAAAAGGAAATCTGAAATCTGAAAATAAAGTGTCTTATGATGATGGAATTATGTCTTGGATCAAGATATTTATAGCGAACAAAATTGAGTTAAAATGGGTTTTGACTGAGTGAAAAGATGCTGAAAATGCGTAAAGGAGCCAGACTTGAAAGGCTGACTATAAGTCAGCCCCTTTGTTAGAGAAAACTCCACTGTATTCAACATTTGGAATTGATGACTTGGTGGTTTCCTTTGGGGAAGAAAATATCTTGACATTTCCTGGTAAGTCTTCCTTCCTACCCCCTCGCTCTCAATGACGTTCTCTATCAGCATAATGTCCTTGTGTGAGCATTGATGGATGTGGGTCCACAGATGATAGTTGGAATATTAGCCGTTTGGAGGCTCGGGGAAGCTTCTGCCATCTTCGTGAAGACACAAGCCATGTCAGTGCATAAGCACCTCTGATAGTCGTAAATCTCCGTTCAAGAAACTCCAGGACTTCAGAGCTGTGGCATAAATTTCCAAGCCTGAAGAGTAGCAGGGAAGCTTTAAGTGCTGGGTTTCAACCCTCTAGACTCTCTGGAACCACTGGCGAGGGTTCTGGCACCATCGATATGGCTCTTTCATCCCTCCAAGGAATATGGATAGTGTGGTAAGCCAGTGAGACACAGAATGTGGTCTCTGAAGGGAAGCCACAACGTATACATCAAGGCTCTTGGATCCACTTTGAAATGTTGAATGGTGGATCTTTGCTCCTCGTTCCTCTGCATTATCATCTTTTAAATGGGTACAACAGTGTTTCATTCTGGCATGAAGAAAAGGTCTTAAAGTCTGTGAGGGAAGGGCGACTGGGTCAGTTTTAGTCTGTAAGTATTAGAACCTTATTTTGCATTTGTGGAAGGTTTGGAATCATCCTCTTATCCATTAGTCATACATTCAGCTTCAAGTAACAGCATATCTCACTGCAGTGCCTTAAATTAATCAGAATTCATTTGTCTTACATAACAAGGATTCTGGAAATGGTCGACTACATGTTCTGGTCCAGCAGCTGCTGAAAACAGCTGCCACAGCTCCAGCCATCACATCCAAACTCCAGGCAGGAAAAAAGTGGAAGGGGAAAGTACTGCCTCTGTCCTCCCTTCTTTTGGCAGAAACAAAGTGTTTCCTAGAATCTCTCACAGTGACCTTTTGGACAGTCTTGTGTCCCATATCCTCCCTGCTGCAAAGAAACCTGGGAAATTAGATCAATGATGATTCATAACTCGGGTCTGGGCCCCTTGGGAATCATTACACCCACCTCACAGACTGCTAGAGAGAATGAAATGAAATGATCCATCAGGAACTGTTGGCCCTGTGCCTGGGAAACAGCAAGTATTCCGAGATCACGGTGTGCCACAGCCATCATTCCTTCTTCTTTTCCCTTCTACGCAAATCAGGGAGTACCTAGATTCATGTCTAACAACCTGTACAAGAAGAAATAAATCAAAGAGTGATGAGAAGTGTAATTTGAAATAAAGACAAAGCAACCTCCAGATCCCTTAAAACCAATCATGGTCAGGGAAGGTCTCAAAACTAGACTCAAAGACTTTCTGCCTGTTTTGAACATGATGGAATTCCTCAAGTGATGGAATTGAGAGCCTATTTCTTGGTTCATTTGAGGCTCTGTGGCCTCATTAAGCCAAATCAATAGGAGGAGTGATTTAAGCAAATGGATAAAAGCTATTTATTATTTAGCATTTTCTATTTGCTGAGGGCTGACCCATTCTCTAGCCCTACCTGTTCCTGACCCCACATTGTTAATTAATTTTTTTTCGGAGCCTCTCACTGATGGACAAGCATCCTTGGGTGCTTGGAATGAGCAAGTGTTCCCATTCTACTGATGAATGAGGGGGTGGCAAGGAGAACATCTCTCAGACAAGGAGACTAAAGCAAGGCATGGCTCATCCCCTTCATCAGCTAAGGAGATGAGAACAAGGACCAATGGAAGAGTGGGCCAAACATGGGTACAATGGCTCCAGATCAGCCTAGACGGCCACCCACAAATTCTACCCTCAAAGGCCAAAGACTCAGGTCCAGCGATAAGAGCTGCATTAAGTTCTGAAGGTTATTAACAGCCATGACAATGATAATAAGGACTATAGATACTACTCTTCCTTACCGAACACCCACTGTGCTCCAGGAACTGGTCTAAACTCTGTATTCACTGCACCTAGGATCCCCCACCAATCTTACGAGGTAGATTCCATCATCCAGCCCATTTTACAGATGAACAGACTGAGGCTCAGAGGCGATGTGTAACCCGCTCAGCATTCCTCGAAGCAGCAGTTGAGGCACAAGGATATGAAACCGAGCTTTCTCAACCCCACCTACAACAACATTTCCAGGGTTTATATGGGTTCTGAAAAACTCAAGAAGCCTTTGCCGTCAAGCTCAACCCAGTCATCACTTTGGGGTCGGGGGGAGGGGAGTTGTGAATCTACAGACTTTTTAGGGATGTTGAACAAGTTTTCAGAAGTTGGGACCCTAAATCGCCACTATGTGTTGGGAACTTGCTGTTTGCCAGACAACGTGCAGAGAGAGGAATCCTTACCCACTTCCAGGTCAGGAGCATTAGTCAGACAGGTGAGTGAACCCACGTGTGGCATACCTGTATTCAAGATCGTGCTGTCATCTGTCCCCACAGAGACCCACAGTTGCTCTGAGCCCTTTATAAACCACTCCTCTTACCTCCACAAGCCCGGAGGGAGCATTTATCTCTATGAAAATGGTATAAATGGAACTTGGGAAGACCCAAGCATCCCACCAGAGTCCCCACTCCTGTTCCTTTGGCCCCCCAACCCAGCTGCCGTGGGTCTTCCAGGACTTCTGTAAACCCCCACAAGTCTGAGACAGTGTGCAAATGTGTCCAGGTCCTCTGACAAGAGGACAGCAATGCAGGAGCATCCATAAAGGATTTTCCTGGGGGGAATGTGTGCGGGAGAGATCACCGGCTAGGGAGCTGAGAGAGACCGAGAATCATGTCTGACCTGCAGTGCAGGAGACGGCGTTGGAGGGAGGCTGGGTGAAGGCTGGACCACCCGTGCAGCCTCAGGAATGATCAGCAAAGCCTCTGGGCAGCCCTACAGCAAAGTGGCAGAGGATCCTGTGTCTCCCAGGAACAGTCCTGCCTCTGTATCCCTCCTTGCTCCGTCATTGCTTGGGGCAGCCCATGGGGAGCGCACCGTCCCCAAATAGCCCTGGGGGTCAGAGCAGCAGCTGGAGCCCTGGGGAAGTTATGCTCCCTGTCCTTAAAGGTCTGCAAACTCATTCTCATGGCCACCCCAAGCCTCTGGAACGTTTATAGAAACTCAAAGCAGGCGAATGTTCCCAGGATGACCCCGATCCAATCTCCAAAGTCCACCTGCCTCGGGCACTGGCAGAGTCTCACCTGGGAGCAGCCGGCTGCCGACGTAGGGATGAGAGTCTCCATTTGGGGGTGATGTGCACCCGGGTCCTGCAGTCGGCAGTCTGAGCTGGAGAGGTGGAAGCCAGTCTGGACCTGGGAGAGGAAGGAGGAGAGGAGAAGGAACAGAAGCCTCCCTGGGCCCTAAGTCCAAGACAACCCCGATACACAGTCCGCCCTGTCAACCGGTGCTTCCCCTGATTGGCACGCATTGTAGGAACAGCCTGTTTCCATGAGGCTCACCCAGAGATGGCATCCGAGGTGCTCGTGGTTAAGGGTCTTTGGGTCAGACCTATGGGGACTAGAATCCTCACCTCCATCTCTGACTCCCTAGGTGGTCTTGGGAAGATCAAGTGGCTTTACCTCAGTCTCCTCATCTGCAAAATGGGCTCGACGAGAGCCCACCTCCCAGTGATGTTGGGGAAAAATAAAGGAGAGAAAGAAGTTAACCCTGACTGTTCCCCACTGTACTCACTCCATCAGTGGTATCCTGAGTCCCATTTCAAAGACATGAGAAAACACCCAGTTCATGGACTTGTGACGTGAAGACAGAGAGCGTATACAGACCGATTCACACAGAAACTAGTGCACGGCTGTGATCGTTACAACAGTTTTATAAATAGTAACAGAAATCATCATCCCCAGGGTGCCACATGAGCCCTCAGCTTGGGCCACATGGAAGTGGGTCGAAGTTTGGCCAGATCTATCATCTTTACAGTCCAAAAGGGCTAATTTCATGAGGGCATCATTCACAGAGCTGCGGCAGAGTGTGGCGGGCACAAGGAGCCAGTGCCATCCAAAGCCTGAAAGGTCAGGGGAGGCTGTAGTTCCGAGAACCTTGAGAGAGAGCCGTCAGCAGGGGGGCTGCTGTGACCTTAAACTGGGGGACACGGCAACCCCACCAAAGGCGCTGGGGAACAAACACCCCAACCCCAGTTCCTTCCCATCCTCTGATCCTCCTGTTGATCCTCTTGGCTGAGCCCCCAGGATGCCAGAGGGCGCGAGTCTGTGCAGTGATGGAGGGGAATTGGAGGGACCCACTGGAGATACCTGACTGCTCAGGCATCTTGAAATCGGAGACTCCCATGCCCCCACTTGCTCCCAGGTTCGTGACCGAGAGTGGTAGTTCTGCCATGACCAAAAGTGAAGGACCTGGCACAGGAGCACTAAGCAAGCTCTACGGCCACACAAGTCCCTGCGCCCCTCCCTCCTCCCAGCCCAAGCTCGTGGCAAAGTCACCAAGGTAAAGACATCCCTGGGGGGAGCACACAGGATTGCATCTGGGAGTGCATCCTGGAGGAAGGGATACCCACCTGGGCTGGGAAGGAAGAGAGGAGTGAGTCCTGTGAAGAGGACAGAAGAGCAGGGTTGATGTGTGGGGCGGGGTGGGGGAGATCGGGTGGGTATGGAACATAAAGGGACAGGAGGCTGGAAAGGTGGGCTGGGCCAGGTCGTGCAGAACCTCAGAGACTGAGGAAATCAGCCTGAGCGAAGCCTGGGGGCCACAGGGAAGCATGGACGGTGTGTCGGCAGGTGAGTGACTGCTGCCTTCCATCCCCAGCAGAAAGAGAGGGAGAGAGGGGGACTGAGCACCTGAGGAGGGAGGGATCTAGTGAGTAGCGATGGAGCTGTGCCTGGAACCAGAGCGCGGAGTGGGAGTGTGTGTAGTATCTAATTTCTGCTGGCGTGTGTGGCCGGGAGCACATGTGTGACCTGACCTGGGAGGAGGTCAAAATGACCCACCAACAGCTGAACATTCCTGATCATTCTATTTCCAAATCCAGGGGTTGTTTCCAGGAGCTCAGCAACTCTTCCCCACACAAAGCACCCCATGGCCGCAGCCTCCCAGACCCTCTCCCCACCACCCCCGACCCCCTCACCCCCGCCACCACCCATCCATGCCCAAACGAGCGCTCAGCCCCCTGACAAACTGCAGGGATGGAATAGGGAGAACGCTTGGGGACTCTGAAGATGACCCAAGTCAGCTTACTCAGGAGACAGAAATGTGATCCGTTGTCCTGGGGGCAGGCACGACTCCGGGGGCAATGAGCTGCCAGATATAATTAGACTAAGTCCCAGCAACAGGCTCGATGCCCCGTGCATATCAGCACCCTCATCCTGGCTTCTGTTTCTGGTGCCTAAGCACCATGGCTTTACCCAAGCCCTGACCTAGAGAGCCTCAAGGCAGAGAATGGCTTGAGGTTTGCCCTTCAGATGGGCGTGGCCACAGCCGCTACTCTGGAATCATGAATCGTAATAATAGAGTTCTTAATAATGATTGACGACAATAGTGGAGATGATGATAATGCAATCAGGGCGACCACCCTTTTTTAAATTAATTAACTCATTTGTTGAGAGTGGGGAGAGGGGGAGCGGGAGAAAGAATCTCAAGCAGGTGCTGCACTGAGCGGGGAGAATGATGCAGGGCTCGATCCCATGTCCCGGAGATGACGATCTGAGCCGAAACCAAGAGTCAGAGGCTCAGCCGACCTTGAGCCACCGAGACGCCCCAAGCACAGCCACCTTCTGAGTTTACATACATTTGTGGCAGGTACTGTGACCGCATTGAATCCACCCAGTGATCTCATGGGGAAGGTCGTATTATCCCCACCTTTTAATGATGATGGTGAGGCTCAGAGAACACCAAGTGAGAAAAGCAGAAATTGAACTTGGGTCTTTCTGGACTTCCAAGCACAGCTTCTTAACTAATTTGCTAATTCCTACTGACAGAGGGTGGCTCTGGAAACGTCCTGCCATTGTTCCAGCTCATGAGTGAGTCCCAAACTCCAACCTAGGATTCTGAGAACTGGATTCACTGGATTCTAGCTGCAAATTACTCGACCTCTGTGCTCTGGCTGGAGGCAGCTTCGTATCTGTGCTGGTAAGTAGGAGAAACATACAAAGGAAAGTTGGCCCCTCATCTTCGAACGCACTTGACCTGATGAAGACCATGGAGTGAATTGACCTGGCCTCTATTTTTGAAGGATGTATTTCTGAACACTCGTCTCCAACTTTTGTAACAGGCCCCACATGGAAGTACTCAGACCCATGAAGCATTTATGTGGCGCCGGCTGGACACAATAGGTTGCTATAGGAATTCTACCAATCGCAGGAAGAGACCAAGGGATGACTTCCTGGGAAGGTTTAAGCCCTCGGTGAGGCAGAAAACAGTGGCCCCACTTCACGCAGAGCTGCCCATCACTGCCTGCACTCCAGACAGCTGCAGACTGTGGCTCTGAGCCCCGGCAGGTGAGCTGGAGAAAGGGGGTATTGTCATCTCCCAGCATGTGGCGTCTACCACTTTCCCACAGCCTCGCAAAACTTTCTCCATGTCTCCTTCCCCCAGCTCCATCTATGTACCCCTGGGTTGAGAAAGAATTGCTCCCCCTCCCTTGTAAGCTCAGAGTTCCCAGCGTCATTTTGGGCAGAAGTGTGCGCGGTCGCCAATAGAGTCTTCTTTGATGGGATCCAGCCAGCCCAACCCCTCCTCTATCAGAATGCCTTGTTTACCCATTAGTGAAGCTTTGGACTCCAGCAGCAGACAAGCCGGCTCCAGGGCATTTAAAAGGTCAAGAATCAAGGGCCCAGGAAGGCAGTCAGCTGGGATTCTGATCAACAGAGTTTCCAAGGATGAACATGGTTTTCTAAAGGCACCAGCAATGTTCTCTGTCCTGGAAGAGAAGGGACCCAACTAGTCAGAGGTGATCCTCTCCAGGAAACAATCTTTCTCTCCTGCCTGAGATGGCCTGTGGTCCTGGAGGGCCTGGCCTTGATCAGAAGCATTGGCTGCATCCCTTTGACCTTGGAGAAACAGAGGCAGTAAAACCAAACAGAATTCTGCCCTAGTACTGGGGAATACGTAGTCCACAAGAGTAAAGGCTCATTCCAACCAGGAGGAATCCCGAGGACTTAACTATAACAAGCATTGCCTTTTAAAATCCCTTGAATCCCCTTGGCACTTCTGCGGAGCACGGTCCCCGATTCTCCCCTCTAATACGACAACTTGAAGAGGTACTTACTCTCTTCCCGGTGTTACAGGTGAGGCTCAAAGAGGATACGTTCTCCAGCTAGCTAAGTGGTGGAGTCGGGATTTGAACCCAGGTCTCTAGATCTAGGTTGGCTCCATCCCTAGGCTGGGAGGAAAAAGCCCCAACCTAGCAGCTGGGAGTGACAGAGGGGCTGGGGTGGGGAGCTTGTGGAGGCCAGAGTGGAGGAAAAGGCTCTATTTGCTCATTGTTTGCTTTTCCCAGCGCAGTTCAGGTGAGAAGGAGCCCTGACAGGCTGAACTGGTCAGACTGGGGTTTGGGGGTGTGGGGAGTAACACTGGGACCAGCTGAAAGGTAGACAATGACTCATCACTTGAATGGCGTCTAGCTGGCAGGAAGCACAGAGAGAGACACTTGCTGGCCAGTGTCTTTAGAGGAACAAACTCAGCTCATTTTATAGACATGGAAACTGAGACCCAGATGAAAAGGGTCCTGGCCAAATATGGACTGAGGTTACTGGTTCCCTGGTGCCTAGAATACTTCTTTTCCAAATAACAACCACAATAATCATAAAGGCAGCCACCATTTCACTAAGTGCTTCAGACGTGTCAAGCTCTGTGCTAAGCATCACATCGATGACATTGTGCTACATTATATATATATTATAAATAAATACAAGTAACATATATAAATAATAATTATATATTAAAATTGGGTGATCTTGTACAAGTCCCTTAAATTATAAGCCTTGGCTTTTTTCATCTGTAAAGTGTGGACAGGAGTAACCAGTTATTAGAGCTGTAATATGTTAGATTTCATAAAGGAATGGCAATAAGGTGGGCGGTCTCAATCAGTATAAATGGAAGGAAGTTCTTACTATGAGACCTCTTTCTTGGCTGTATGACTTACCTATTGCATCACAAATCACCATGAACTTAGCGCCTTGAAACAACACATATTTACTCTCTCCGTTTTTGTGCACCAGGAATTCAGGCAGAGTTTACCTGGGTCCTCTCTTGTAGAGTCCCCCACTAGCCCACCATCTAGGTGTTGGTCAGGGTTGAGGGCTCATCCAAAAGCTCACCTGGGGAAGATACTGCTTCCAAGCTTATAATTTAAGGGACTTGCGTTGTTGTTGGCAGGATCCAGCTCCTTCCGGGCTGTTGGACTAAGAGCCTCAGTTCCCAGCCAGCTGTTAGCCAAAAGGCACCCTCAACCCTCAGTTCCTTGTCAAATGGGCCTCTCTAATATGGAACTAGCTTACCAAAGCCAGCAAGGGTCTGCTAGCAAGAGGGGGGTTGCAACCTTATACAATGTAATCAGGGAAGGAGCATCCCATCTTGTGCTCCATATTCTGTCAGAATATGGCGACAGATGCCAGAAGGCAGATGGCAGATGCCAGAAGGTAGGGA
Organism: Enhydra lutris kenyoni; assembly: GCF_002288905.1. Lineage (NCBI taxonomy): Eukaryota > Metazoa > Chordata > Mammalia > Carnivora > Mustelidae > Enhydra > Enhydra lutris. The sequence goes on from NW_019154130.1 coordinate 11,219,226, forward strand.
TTACGGGGGCCATCTTAGTGTCTTTGTACCACACTCGCTGACATTTCCCTCCCCTTCTACAGAGGTCTTTACTACCGGCCCATCAAGGAGGACGCATCTGCTCTTCAGCCCAAAAGAACTGTAGCCTTAAGACCCCTCCTATATAGCAGACCAGGTTAACCACCAGCTGGAAAGCACCAGAAAATCCAATGTCCTGTCTTTGAAGAGCATGGAAAAGAGGCATGGTTTTGAATGACACATAAGCATGGGCTTCATAATCTAATTTGAGGTGGTGTTTCTCCTAAAGACAGATGGAACCTTGCTTATGAACACTTTTATAAAATAAGGTGTCCTGTTTGAGATCAGGCAGAATCACATAGAACTCAAAATACCTTTGAGCCCAAATTACATTTAATTACCTAGCAAATATTTACTGAACATCTACTTACTGCCAGCACTGTTCTCAGCCCTGGGGACACTGTTGGTTAAAAATTATAATAATAAAATTCACATTCTATCACCAGAACCTGGAGGAGGGGTGGGAAGAGACAGAGAGTAAAACAAATATCTGATTCTCTCTGCAATAGCAATAACCCATCATATGTGACTCAATTATAAAGTTTAAACATGAAATTTAAAATCCATGGTTTATTTCCAAATATGAGAATTACTTTAAAACATTTATTGACAATTCCAGTAACTATTACCTCAACAGAACAAAATTTCTCCAAAATGAAATTAATCTTTAAATAACTATGAACATCTTAATGGAGGTAATAAATACATGGGTATATACATTTGTTACAATTCGCTGAAACGTTCTATTTAGAATTCGTGTGTCTTATTGTTTGTAAATTATACCCCAGTGAAAAAAATAAAAATTCATTTCAGAGAAAAACTACCTAAGGAGTACCATGCCTGGGAAAAAAATTTCCTAATTTGGCAATATCGTTGCCAAATTATCTGAAGATATTGATTGTGGCCATATATCATCTTGCTAAAATGACAGTAAGAAAATACACTTTTACATTACGAATAGAGAGCAACTTGTGAATTATAGATTCCTTTATGTTATTGCTCATCCAAACATCACCAGCCCAATAACCAAAGACCAAGTCTTGCATGATTATAATCAAAATCAGTCATTTTTGATATTTTGCTGATTTTCAATTATTAAATACCATGTTATTATACATTTTTAAAAAATTTTGTTGTTATGTATTGTGTATGTCAAGACTGGAGCCCAGGACACATTTTAGGTAGTAGTTGGTTAGTTTACATTGTAACATTGAGTATGTGGGTCTCCCAATTTCTTTTGGGGGCAAAAAAAAGATTCCTTTTGAGTGTTTGTGGTAGGGCAAGTGGGGGAGGCGAGGGGTTAGGGAACGGGAATGATTATGGAATATCAGGTTAGGTTAAATCCAGAGCAGAAGGCAAAAGACTCGGCAGAGGGAACAAAGGTGAGTTCACTGAGTTCACTGGGGCTTAGTGCTAGCATTGTTCAGAGGAGAATGACCATGTGCCTTCCTCTTGGAGCCCCACTGCTCCTGGGGACTCAGGACCAGTGCATCACCAACACTGCAGGTTCCCAGGACTCACCCACAGAAAGTCTGCATCAGTAGGTTCCAGGATGTGGCCCAAGACTGAATTTCTTACAAAGGTCTGCTAGTAAAATTACAATTTACAAGGGTTGTTTTCAGGGTAATTCCAAGGATCGTGGACCTTCTTATGTTCTAACTAAGTCGTATTTATGGCACCCTTTAAAACATACATACTTGTGAGCAGTTAGAATCCCCAGGACCTCTGCCTCCCTTCCCTAGGAGGGCAGGAATTCACAGGTGTCTCTCTCTACCTCTGGCTAAGACCAGGCTGTTTTCTGACATCAGACCAGCACACTGGAACCACCAGACTTAGGAATCGTGGTTCACAGACCAGCAAGAGATGGTAGTAGTTAAGAACACTAGGCCTGGGTAAAGGAATGACAAACTTCTGTAAAGAACCAAATGGTAAATATATTCACCTCTGAGGGCTAGACAGTCTCTGTGGCAATAATTCCGCTCTGTCATTGTGGCACGAAAACAGCTATTGGTGATACACAAATGAATGGGTGTGGCTGTGTCCCAATAAAACTTTATTTATAAAAACGGGTGATGGGCCATATTTGGCCCCTCCACCATAAATTTACCAACCCTGGCTGGAGATCCAGGTGGAATGGCTGTGAAAGCCCAGCTCCACGGTGCTGTTTGCCCTCACCTGAGTCACCCTGCTTCTCTAAGCCTGTCTCCTCATGTGCAAATTCAGAAAAATGATCAGACCAGCATCACGGTGTCGCCATGAGACCCCTCACGTTTTAAATACAAAGTATTTGGCATCATTCTTGGGACTCGGTACACCATGAGGAAAGTCAGCTGTGACTACTGTCCAGTTTAGATGGCCAAGGATCTGACCATGGCCTCACCCCTTCCTACCCCCACCCAGGGGGTGACCTCTCTGTGCCTAAGTTTCTAATGCGTCAAGTCAGAATAGGAACAGTTGCGAGAATTGAATGAGATGCCAAGTATAACACACGTAAGTGTGCTCAAAAGTTAGCTTGAGTTATTGTTTTTGTTATAGCATGGTTATAAATTACTGTTTTATATATTACTATTTATTATTATTATTATTATCATTATTTTATATCCTTCACAAGCAAGAAAACAGGACCCAAAGCCTTATCTTTTCCAAAAGTCTTTAAGATTTGAGGCTTTGGTCCAAAACCCTGACTGAAAAAATATATTTCTGGGCACCCACACACCAGCTTGGGGACAGCCACACTGAGACCAAAAGGACCAGAGCAGAATCGTACTCATCACACCTAACATTGTCTTTAAATTCTTAACTAAAGATGAAACACAACATCCAGAAACCCTGTGAGAGCTTTGAGACAAAGCTCTGGGGCAGGGACAAAGAAGTTGGGGAGGAGGGGCTATTTTAATAAATAGATTATTTTTATCTGGTTTTAATCTGAGATTTGCCCTGGGTTCATCCTGCCGTTCATCTCCAGGGTTGGCCATCAGCCTGTCAAAGGCAAGGCTGCCTGGGCAAATGGGCCCTCTTTTGTTATTTATATATATATCCTGAGTCTGTTTTGATGGGGATTCTCCTAACACGCACAAAAGCTGACATAATTAACTCTGTAACTTAGAGAAAATTACGGGGCCTTTTGCAAAAAGTGGTTCTTGAACCTCTCCTCTAGATTGCTACAACACACACACACACACACACACACACACACACACACACACACACACACACGAAACTCTGAACAGTACTAAAGTAATTAAAGCAGCCGGGATTGACTGGGGTTCTGAGTGACCTTTTGGTAACTTACCTATGCCTGCCATTTAGAGAAAGAATAATTTATGACGCAAGTCAAAGAGCAGAAAACCAAGGCGGACAGAAATAGAATTCTGATTACCTTCGAGGGGTGAGCTGTCCCGAGGGCCTGAGCCCCTTGTGAAAAAAGGAGCAAAAGCAGTAAACGCCCAGGTTCACCCAGACCCAGAAACCTGTGGCTCCCAGGGTGTGTCTGCTCTTCTGATTTGTAGAATGTAAGAATTTCAGGACTGGCACTGTCTTTACAGGTCCGACTGAGCCCATTCATTTGACAAATAAGGAAACTGAGGCTCGGGGAGGGGCTGAGTTGTTCCAGAGCCCGTTACAGTGCACCTGTCCACAGGTGTGAAAATTTTACCACTTTAACGGGACATTGGTACTCCAGATGGAGGGATCTTTATTTGTAAATTCTAAATAAGTTTCTCATTATAGTCACAAATCAGGTTTGCAGAATCCAAACTCCGAAGCCATGGCCCCTGTTCTATTCCGGTTCCCTATTAGACACTTAACACATTTTTGTGGAACCAGCTTTCAGTATAAATTACCCCTGGACTCGAGAGATGCATGGGAGAGCTGGGGAGGCTCTGTACCAAAAATGGTGCCCATTTGGGGGACCAAATCAATGAAACAAAAGATCTAGTGCCAACAACCACGCCCCCAACCAAGACTTCCCTTAATGCACTCCTACAAGTGTCCCACTTTCACTTATGCTGTTACCTCGACCTGGGAAATGCGTCTCCCATCTCTGGAGTTTCATGTCCCACCCATAATTGAAACCCCAGCTCGCATGCAACCTCCTCGAGGAAGCTCTCGCTGCTTTCTCCTACATGAAAGCAATCCTTCCCTCTTTCAAGCTAACTCCCACACAGCCCTCGGGATTTTGTTTAAATGTCGATTTGTCAGGGGAACCTTTCCTGACCCTCTGGATGAGATTAGATTTTCTTACTTTTACTCTCAATAACAATGGCTACACTTTCTTTATTATCTATCTTTCCCCTCTGAACAGTAAGTTTCATGAGAACAAAGACTATATCTGTTCTGTTTTCTGTTGTACCCCTAGAATCCAGCACAGTGCCTTGGTCACAGGAGGCATGAGTAAATAGATGGATGGGTGGGTGGGTGGATGGGTGGATGGTGGATGGATGGATCAATGAATGGCTGAATGAATCAATTAATGAATTATGAATTACTCTGCAAATCAGTGAACAATAGTACAAATGAATGAATAAATCAATGAATTAATCAACATATCAATGAATTAATCATTTGTATGCTATTTATCTTATCTCTGCCTTGCAGTTGGACTTATTTCTCAAAGACAGAACAATGCAATGATTGAAAGTGTGTTTCCTGGGGTGCCTGGGTGGCTCAGTGGGTTAAAGCCTCTGCCTTCGGCTCAGGTCATGATCCCAGTGTCCTGGGTCCGAGCCCCGCATCAAGCTCTCTGCTCAGCAGAGAGCCTGCTTCCCTTCCTCTCTCTCTGCCTGCCTCTCTGCCTACTTGTGATCTCTCTGTCAAATAAACAAAATCTTTAAAAAAATAAAAGAAAGAAAGAAAGTATGTTTCCTAAAGCCAGTCTGCCTGAGATCAAACCTTGACTCAATTTACCACCTGTGTGATGTTAGGCAAACCACTTCACATTTCTGAGCCTCAGTTTCTCCACGGATGAGAACAACCATCCTGCCCACACCTCTCAGGACTGTTGTAGGTTTAAATGAGATAATACATGTAAAGTGCTTAGCACATCACACATGTTCAGTAAATGTTAGCTGTTACTGTTCTGAGAGTGTCCTACTTGGGGCAAGAATTGCCAAACTTATCTTTGGAAGACCTAGCACCTAGCACAGCGCTCTATTTGGTTCTCAAAAATATCAACTACACAGACGGATATTTTAAGTCTCTCTGTATCGTGGGAATGTCAAATGTGTCTGTGTTTTAAATGGAAGCTAAAGGGACAGGACGGCTAAATGCAATACTTCACACTGGACGGGATCCTAGGTGGACGCTAAGAAGGACATTGTTGGGTCCACCAACAAAGCTGGATCCAAGGAGGTAAGGGAAAGTCTTGTATCAGTGTTAAATTTTCTGAAGTTGCTACTGTAATGCGGTTGAATGAGACCATCTCTGTTCTTTGGAAATACACACTGAAATACTCGGGGGTAAAAGGCCATGGTATGTGCCACTTATTCTCAGATGTTTCAGGGAAAAAAAAAAAAATATATATATATATATATAATTAAATATGTATAATTTTACATATAATTTTATATATATAACTAAATATATATATTTGAGAGGAAAAGAGCACTCAGAGCAAAATGTTAACAACAGAGGACCCTGATAAAGGACATACGGATGTTCTCAAAACTCCTGCAAGCTTGGAATTTTTTCCAAATAAGAAGATTTCTGGAAATCATGGGATGAACCTGGAGCCAGCTTGTGTTATCATTCCGGGTTTTCAAATAATAGTTATGTCTTAAAAGTAATCTGGTGGATTTATTTCAAGTAGAGAGTCCACTGAGTAGACTTGAGAAGGGGCGCACACACGATTTTCCCAATCCTCCTTTATAGCAAACGTTGCTAATCAAGATGGCGCTCTTTCTCAGTAAATCCAGACACAGCCTCAGAATCCTTCTTAACACAGCTAGCTACTGCCAGTCCCACAGAGTTGGCTCTCTGGAGGAAACAGCCACGGACCTGACCTCTTTCAGACAATTTTTCTGTTTCAGTTGGAGACACATCAAGATTCAAAGCCCCTCGAATGAAGGCACATTGGTTCCTGGAATGCCTAATCTACAAACCGTACCTCAAAGATGTCTATACTTTATCCCTCCCAAAGCCTAGAACGGATTTTCCTTTCGTGAGAGGAGGTTCCATGTGATAGGAAGATTCTGGGAGTCAGGAATCTTTGTGTTTGAATACTACCTCTGTCACCTTCCAACCCAGACAAGCTGCTTTGCTTTCCTGTGGCTCAGTTTCCCCATTTACAAGTAGGAAACAGCAACCCCCAGGCTATTGTGGGGCACAGCTAAGGCAGTGAATGTGAGCATCCTGGGCCCTTTCCAGCCAAATGATAGGAATACGGTGATCACGATTATCCTCGTCTCCATAATCATCTTCCCCGTTTCTTCTCCGCGATTACACCCCCCACCAGCTAATGGAGCCCTGCTGCTCTTTAAGAGGCGGGGAAAACTGCCTCTGCCCAAAACATTTCCAGGTTGGGTTTTTCAACAACCCACCCAGCCCTCCTGCCTTGAACCTGAATCATACAGGAGTTTCAAGAGAGCAGTTACGTGTCCATTCTCTTCAATTATCACTGAAAGGTTAAGTGCCCCAGCCCTTAGCCCCAGATGCCCATCTAGGGTTTCCATTATGAGCCAAGCCAGAGGAGCTGGGTCTGTGAGTTCATATTCCCGCCCTGGCCCCTCCAGCTAATAGAAGCTCGGCCACTCTCCTGCACGTAAAGCTCTCTCCCTGGGCAAAGCCAGCCAATTTAAATGGCACTCACAGCTCATGCCCGCATGTCATGAGCTCTGGGTACTCCAAGGAGCAGAAGCAATAAAATCTATTAGGTCTCCTTTGTCCCATCTTCTCGTGAACTTCTAAGAAAAAGGCACTAAGAGGATCGGTACCCAGAAAAACCTTCGTAATTGTGGCTTCTACACAGCGAATGAGGACAATTACCAAGGCAACCGGCCCATCGTTCTGGTTAAGGGCAGAGGGAGTTTCGTCGAGAAGAGGCTGTTTCGAACCTCTATTGCACTGTAATCAGAGAGTAACCAACATTTTAAAAGGCCCTTGTGTAAAAACAGGAGGGACGGCAGGGGAGGGAAAAAGGAGAGGGGGGAAAAATTAATTTCCTCTCATTTCCTGCCTGTTCCATTGATTGCTGTCCAAAGGCAAGATGATGCGATGTACCCTTGCACCTGGGGCCACGGGAGCTGGCAGCCGAGAAGCCAGCCTTGTCTGATTTTTACCGATGCATTTATTTATTTATTTTCCCCGCTGGGCCTGGCATCTGCGGCATAGAAAACAGAGACGGGCGCGGCAAATGTATCAGTAAAAATCTCGCTGGCTGGTAGAGAGCCTCTTCTGGTGGCTTGTAGCCCCCAGAGAAGGAACACAACGTAGCCCTTCCCGATCCAGCTTCTACCGGCTCAGTCACTCGTCTGGGCCGATCATATTGGTACAGAAGTCGTTTTGCTCATCAGAGTGTCTTGTGTGAGTTTCAGCTGGAAATCAGGGTCCTGGCCGGATAAAGCAATAATCCGGACACAGAGGGGACCAGAAAACTCCAGATAGTTTTTCTGCCCTGGGGAATCTGGAAATTCTAATTGAAACCGAACCCGAGTTGAATTTTTTTCCTCCTGTGATGTGCGAGGCTCCTGGGAGGGTCAATGGCTCTGAGGAGAATTTGTCTTTGGAGCATGGTCCCCATGTCCTCACCTCAGGTCCTCGTGACCCTGTCTCGATCCCCCTCCCCAACCCAGCCCCAGGCAATAAATAAATACTCCAAGACCTAGCCCTGTGTTTGCTCAGAGGAGAGAATGCACAAGCCTTCCAGTGACACAGAAGCCACCTTTTCCACTGATGAGCTCCCCACCCCCGGGACAAGGGGCGCGAAGGGAGAAGTGTTCCCAGTGGAAGAAATTCATTTATTCACTCAGCAAATCCAGGCCAGACACTATTCTCCTATGTCTTATGGCCATGGTTGTTTCCAGCTAGCAGGGTCTGTAATTCCGGTTACACGGAGGGAACAGTAATGAAAACAGTCGTCGCCAAAGTCATCCTAACGGCAAGGAGCAGCAAGAGAGTTTGCTACGTGCCAGGCCTCATGTCCCTTCCTTAAGCCTCTGGGATATTATGGTATCAAGTCAGGGTCCCAGCCAGAAATAAGCGGCATGTCCAAAGGGTTTAATTGAGGAGCATTTCATGTAAGGTCTTTTTTTCTAGATGTGCTACGATGTTTTTAAATTTTTTTTTCCCATTTGCAGCTTTACTGAGCTATCATTGGCACGGAACGCAGTGCAAGAGTAAGGCCTATGAAGTGTGCACTGGATACACGGATTGCCACGTGGTCACAGCTGCAGGGCTCGCTGACACGTCCGTCGTGTCACGTGACTCCCGTTTCTCTTCTTCAGGGAAGAATGTTTAAGATCTCTCAGCCTCTTGCAAGTCCATGATGCAGTCGTGCTAAGTTCTGGGGTCACAGGTGTGAACAGGGTTGAAGGAAGCACTAAGGGATATTGAAATTTCTGCGGCCTGCAATCGTGGGGTGCCATCAGCATCCTCGGCCGAGGGAAGGGGAGTAGTGTCCCCAGGCGAGGGAGTGTCAGACTGTGGAAGGAGAGGTGCCCAGCAGGAACTGGGGAAAGAGAATGCCCCAGTCGGTCTCTCCTTCTGTCCCCTCTCCTCTCTGTCATCAGAGATTTCCACTGGCCAATTCCAATAGGAAGCAGAAGGCGAAAGAACCAGGTGACACAGGCCATGCCAGGCAGCCCCCCAGAGCACACCGAACAGGGTTAGAAGGGCAGGGAGATATGGGGGTCAGGATGGGGCAAATGGAGAGCAGCTAGCACCTCAGTGTCCCCATTTTACAGACAGAAATACTGAGTCCCCAAGAGAGAGGAAAGAGGTCATCCCGTCAGCCAGTGATGGAGTGAGAATTTGAATGCATAACAAAGCCATATCGAGAAGGGGGCCCGAGACTCCTAGTTCTGGAACTGAGGGATCTAATGACCATAAGGGGCTGGGACAGTGGCTCTCAACTTTAGTCTGGAGAAAAATCACTGGGGAGCTTGTCGAAATGAAGACCCCCAGGCTCTGTATCCAAAGTGTCTGATTCGGTAGCTCAGGGAGTGGGTGTCAGGAAGCACATAGTAACAAGCACGTGGTCTAGGACCCTCACTCCAGCCAACACCAGCCCAAGAACACACGGGTAGGGGAGTGTCTACGTCGGATGGAATCACTCTGGTCAGACACGACACTTAGCGTTCACAACAGAGTCCACCGAATGGAACTTACGCACATGAACAGGTCCCTCTCCCACCTCCCCTGGGACCGGACCCACAGCGATCCAAACCTGTTCTGGGCCCGAGCGATGAACAAAGCAGCTTACTTGTTACATAACTCTTCAAGAGTTAACAGAAGACACAGAAGAAAAAGTGAGAGGACCCAGTCTTTCTCTGGTATCTGTGTGATACCGAAAGAAAGTTCCTCCACACTGGGTAGCCATTTGCCCCAAGGATCTGGAAGAAGAGCCAGCATTTGGCATCCTATCTGCCCTAAAAGGGACACCCGCTTCTTCTCAGCTCCACCCGGTGAGAACCATGCAGCCTTGAGGACCCGGTTTGCTCCTTCTTCCAGTTATTTAAGAGGACCCAGAAATCTAGATTCTTACCTGGAATATTCCCCTCTTTAAATGAAGGCAGCTGGGGCGCTTGGGTGGTTCAGTGGGTTAAAGCCTCTGCCTTCAGCTCAGGTCATGATCCCAGAGTCCTGGGATCGAGCCCTGTAGGGGGCTCTCGGCTCAGCAGGGAGCCTGCTTCCCCGCTCTCTCTCTGCCTGCCTCTCTGCCTACTTGTGATCTCTGTCTGTCAAATAAATAAATAAATATTTTTAAAAATAATAATAATAAAATAAATGAAGGCAGCTACCCCAGTGGGCCTCCCCCAAATAAAGCAAAAACAAAACCATCACTGCGGGGGTGGGGGGCAGGAGACTTCTCAGAGGGCCCCGAGTTTGTAAGCCGCATTGCAGGCTACGTCATCCAGGACCCAGGATGGTCAGACCCTGGGGAAGCACCCCAGCCTCTAGTCCTGGTCCTGAAGCGAACTCGCTGTGTGGCCCTGGGACGCCACTCCCCTCATCTGTTTACCGAAGGGAGATGGAAGAGGACAGTCCCAAAGACCCTTTCCTAGAACTTGGGGCTGCCTGATTTGGCCCACTGCCCCCTCGGAAGTGAAGCTATTGGACCGCATGATCGTTGTCGAGGGACGTCCATGCTTACCTCTGAGAGGGGGGTTTTTCCAGGCTCCTCCTCCTGTCGTCTGCATAATCCCCTACTGTGACTACTGTCCCCCTCTCTCGCTGAGAAGCAAGAAGGTTGACCACAGTTACAGAAGAAACTCTGAACAGTACTAAAGTAATTAAAGCAGCCGGGATTGACTGGGGTTCTGAGTGACCTTTTGGTAACTTACCTATGCCTGCCATTTAGAGAAAGAATAATTTATGACGCAAGTCAAAGAGCAGAAAACCAAGGCGGACAGAAATAGAATTCTGATTACCTTCGAGGGGTGAGCTGTCCCGAGGGCCTGAGCCCCTTGTGAAAAAAGGAGCAAAAGCAGTAAACGCCCAGGTTCACCCAGACCCAGAAACCTGTGGCTCCCAGGGTGTGTCTGCTCTTCTGATTTGTAGAATGTAAGAATTTCAGGACTGGCACTGTCTTTACAGGTCCGACTGAGCCCATTCATTTGACAAATAAGGAAACTGAGGCTCGGGGAGGGGCTGAGTTGTTCCAGAGCCCGTTACAGTGCACCTGTCCACAGGTGTGAAAATTTTACCACTTTAACGGGACATTGGTACTCCAGATGGAGGGATCTTTATTTGTAAATTCTAAATAAGTTTCTCATTATAGTCACAAATCAGGTTTGCAGAATCCAAACTCCGAAGCCATGGCCCCTGTTCTATTCCGGTTCCCTATTAGACACTTAACACATTTTTGTGGAACCAGCTTTCAGTATAAATTACCCCTGGACTCGAGAGATGCATGGGAGAGCTGGGGAGGCTCTGTACCAAAAATGGTGCCCATTTGGGGGACCAAATCAATGAAACAAAAGATCTAGTGCCAACAACCACGCCCCCAACCAAGACTTCCCTTAATGCACTCCTACAAGTGTCCCACTTTCACTTATGCTGTTACCTCGACCTGGGAAATGCGTCTCCCATCTCTGGAGTTTCATGTCCCACCCATAATTGAAACCCCAGCTCGCATGCAACCTCCTCGAGGAAGCTCTCGCTGCTTTCTCCTACATGAAAGCAATCCTTCCCTCTTTCAAGCTAACTCCCACACAGCCCTCGGGATTTTGTTTAAATGTCGATTTGTCAGGGGAACCTTTCCTGACCCTCTGGATGAGATTAGATTTTCTTACTTTTACTCTCAATAACAATGGCTACACTTTCTTTATTATCTATCTTTCCCCTCTGAACAGTAAGTTTCATGAGAACAAAGACTATATCTGTTCTGTTTTCTGTTGTACCCCTAGAATCCAGCACAGTGCCTTGGTCACAGGAGGCATGAGTAAATAGATGGATGGGTGGGTGGGTGGATGGGTGGATGGTGGATGGATGGATCAATGAATGGCTGAATGAATCAATTAATGAATTATGAATTACTCTGCAAATCAGTGAACAATAGTACAAATGAATGAATAAATCAATGAATTAATCAACATATCAATGAATTAATCATTTGTATGCTATTTATCTTATCTCTGCCTTGCAGTTGGACTTATTTCTCAAAGACAGAACAATGCAATGATTGAAAGTGTGTTTCCTGGGGTGCCTGGGTGGCTCAGTGGGTTAAAGCCTCTGCCTTCGGCTCAGGTCATGATCCCAGTGTCCTGGGTCCGAGCCCCGCATCAAGCTCTCTGCTCAGCAGAGAGCCTGCTTCCCTTCCTCTCTCTCTGCCTGCCTCTCTGCCTACTTGTGATCTCTCTGTCAAATAAACAAAATCTTTAAAAAAATAAAAGAAAGAAAGAAAGTATGTTTCCTAAAGCCAGTCTGCCTGAGATCAAACCTTGACTCAATTTACCACCTGTGTGATGTTAGGCAAACCACTTCACATTTCTGAGCCTCAGTTTCTCCACGGATGAGAACAACCATCCTGCCCACACCTCTCAGGACTGTTGTAGGTTTAAATGAGATAATACATGTAAAGTGCTTAGCACATCACACATGTTCAGTAAATGTTAGCTGTTACTGTTCTGAGAGTGTCCTACTTGGGGCAAGAATTGCCAAACTTATCTTTGGAAGACCTAGCACCTAGCACAGCGCTCTATTTGGTTCTCAAAAATATCAACTACACAGACGGATATTTTAAGTCTCTCTGTATCGTGGGAATGTCAAATGTGTCTGTGTTTTAAATGGAAGCTAAAGGGACAGGACGGCTAAATGCAATACTTCACACTGGACGGGATCCTAGGTGGACGCTAAGAAGGACATTGTTGGGTCCACCAACAAAGCTGGATCCAAGGAGGTAAGGGAAAGTCTTGTATCAGTGTTAAATTTTCTGAAGTTGCTACTGTAATGCGGTTGAATGAGACCATCTCTGTTCTTTGGAAATACACACTGAAATACTCGGGGGTAAAAGGCCATGGTATGTGCCACTTATTCTCAGATGTTTCAGGGAAAAAAAAAATATATATATATATATATATAATTAAATATGTATAATTTTACATATAATTTTATATATATAACTAAATATATATATTTGAGAGGAAAAGAGCACTCAGAGCAAAATGTTAACAACAGAGGACCCTGATAAAGGACATACGGATGTTCTCAAAACTCCTGCAAGCTTGGAATTTTTTCCAAATAAGAAGATTTCTGGAAATCATGGGATGAACCTGGAGCCAGCTTGTGTTATCATTCCGGGTTTTCAAATAATAGTTATGTCTTAAAAGTAATCTGGTGGATTTATTTCAAGTAGAGAGTCCACTGAGTAGACTTGAGAAGGGGCGCACACACGATTTTCCCAATCCTCCTTTATAGCAAACGTTGCTAATCAAGATGGCGCTCTTTCTCAGTAAATCCAGACACAGCCTCAGAATCCTTCTTAACACAGCTAGCTACTGCCAGTCCCACAGAGTTGGCTCTCTGGAGGAAACAGCCACGGACCTGACCTCTTTCAGACAATTTTTCTGTTTCAGTTGGAGACACATCAAGATTCAAAGCCCCTCGAATGAAGGCACATTGGTTCCTGGAATGCCTAATCTACAAACCGTACCTCAAAGATGTCTATACTTTATCCCTCCCAAAGCCTAGAACGGATTTTCCTTTCGTGAGAGGAGGTTCCATGTGATAGGAAGATTCTGGGAGTCAGGAATCTTTGTGTTTGAATACTACCTCTGTCACCTTCCAACCCAGACAAGCTGCTTTGCTTTCCTGTGGCTCAGTTTCCCCATTTACAAGTAGGAAACAGCAACCCCCAGGCTATTGTGGGGCACAGCTAAGGCAGTGAATGTGAGCATCCTGGGCCCTTTCCAGCCAAATGATAGGAATACGGTGATCACGATTATCCTCGTCTCCATAATCATCTTCCCCGTTTCTTCTCCGCGATTACACCCCCCACCAGCTAATGGAGCCCTGCTGCTCTTTAAGAGGCGGGGAAAACTGCCTCTGCCCAAAACATTTCCAGGTTGGGTTTTTCAACAACCCACCCAGCCCTCCTGCCTTGAACCTGAATCATACAGGAGTTTCAAGAGAGCAGTTACGTGTCCATTCTCTTCAATTATCACTGAAAGGTTAAGTGCCCCAGCCCTTAGCCCCAGATGCCCATCTAGGGTTTCCATTATGAGCCAAGCCAGAGGAGCTGGGTCTGTGAGTTCATATTCCCGCCCTGGCCCCTCCAGCTAATAGAAGCTCGGCCACTCTCCTGCACGTAAAGCTCTCTCCCTGGGCAAAGCCAGCCAATTTAAATGGCACTCACAGCTCATGCCCGCATGTCATGAGCTCTGGGTACTCCAAGGAGCAGAAGCAATAAAATCTATTAGGTCTCCTTTGTCCCATCTTCTCGTGAACTTCTAAGAAAAAGGCACTAAGAGGATCGGTACCCAGAAAAACCTTCGTAATTGTGGCTTCTACACAGCGAATGAGGACAATTACCAAGGCAACCGGCCCATCGTTCTGGTTAAGGGCAGAGGGAGTTTCGTCGAGAAGAGGCTGTTTCGAACCTCTATTGCACTGTAATCAGAGAGTAACCAACATTTTAAAAGGCCCTTGTGTAAAAACAGGAGGGACGGCAGGGGAGGGAAAAAGGAGAGGGGGGAAAAATTAATTTCCTCTCATTTCCTGCCTGTTCCATTGATTGCTGTCCAAAGGCAAGATGATGCGATGTACCCTTGCACCTGGGGCCACGGGAGCTGGCAGCCGAGAAGCCAGCCTTGTCTGATTTTTACCGATGCATTTATTTATTTATTTTCCCCGCTGGGCCTGGCATCTGCGGCATAGAAAACAGAGACGGGCGCGGCAAATGTATCAGTAAAAATCTCGCTGGCTGGTAGAGAGCCTCTTCTGGTGGCTTGTAGCCCCCAGAGAAGGAACACAACGTAGCCCTTCCCGATCCAGCTTCTACCGGCTCAGTCACTCGTCTGGGCCGATCATATTGGTACAGAAGTCGTTTTGCTCATCAGAGTGTCTTGTGTGAGTTTCAGCTGGAAATCAGGGTCCTGGCCGGATAAAGCAATAATCCGGACACAGAGGGGACCAGAAAACTCCAGATAGTTTTTCTGCCCTGGGGAATCTGGAAATTCTAATTGAAACCGAACCCGAGTTGAATTTTTTTCCTCCTGTGATGTGCGAGGCTCCTGGGAGGGTCAATGGCTCTGAGGAGAATTTGTCTTTGGAGCATGGTCCCCATGTCCTCACCTCAGGTCCTCGTGACCCTGTCTCGATCCCCCTCCCCAACCCAGCCCCAGGCAATAAATAAATACTCCAAGACCTAGCCCTGTGTTTGCTCAGAGGAGAGAATGCACAAGCCTTCCAGTGACACAGAAGCCACCTTTTCCACTGATGAGCTCCCCACCCCCGGGACAAGGGGCGCGAAGGGAGAAGTGTTCCCAGTGGAAGAAATTCATTTATTCACTCAGCAAATCCAGGCCAGACACTATTCTCCTATGTCTTATGGCCATGGTTGTTTCCAGCTAGCAGGGTCTGTAATTCCGGTTACACGGAGGGAACAGTAATGAAAACAGTCGTCGCCAAAGTCATCCTAACGGCAAGGAGCAGCAAGAGAGTTTGCTACGTGCCAGGCCTCATGTCCCTTCCTTAAGCCTCTGGGATATTATGGTATCAAGTCAGGGTCCCAGCCAGAAATAAGCGGCATGTCCAAAGGGTTTAATTGAGGAGCATTTCATGTAAGGTCTTTTTTTCTAGATGTGCTACGATGTTTTTAAATTTTTTTTTCCCATTTGCAGCTTTACTGAGCTATCATTGGCACGGAACGCAGTGCAAGAGTAAGGCCTATGAAGTGTGCACTGGATACACGGATTGCCACGTGGTCACAGCTGCAGGGCTCGCTGACACGTCCGTCGTGTCACGTGACTCCCGTTTCTCTTCTTCAGGGAAGAATGTTTAAGATCTCTCAGCCTCTTGCAAGTCCATGATGCAGTCGTGCTAAGTTCTGGGGTCACAGGTGTGAACAGGGTTGAAGGAAGCACTAAGGGATATTGAAATTTCTGCGGCCTGCAATCGTGGGGTGCCATCAGCATCCTCGGCCGAGGGAAGGGGAGTAGTGTCCCCAGGCGAGGGAGTGTCAGACTGTGGAAGGAGAGGTGCCCAGCAGGAACTGGGGAAAGAGAATGCCCCAGTCGGTCTCTCCTTCTGTCCCCTCTCCTCTCTGTCATCAGAGATTTCCACTGGCCAATTCCAATAGGAAGCAGAAGGCGAAAGAACCAGGTGACACAGGCCATGCCAGGCAGCCCCCCAGAGCACACCGAACAGGGTTAGAAGGGCAGGGAGATATGGGGGTCAGGATGGGGCAAATGGAGAGCAGCTAGCACCTCAGTGTCCCCATTTTACAGACAGAAATACTGAGTCCCCAAGAGAGAGGAAAGAGGTCATCCCGTCAGCCAGTGATGGAGTGAGAATTTGAATGCATAACAAAGCCATATCGAGAAGGGGGCCCGAGACTCCTAGTTCTGGAACTGAGGGATCTAATGACCATAAGGGGCTGGGACAGTGGCTCTCAACTTTAGTCTGGAGAAAAATCACTGGGGAGCTTGTCGAAATGAAGACCCCCAGGCTCTGTATCCAAAGTGTCTGATTCGGTAGCTCAGGGAGTGGGTGTCAGGAAGCACATAGTAACAAGCACGTGGTCTAGGACCCTCACTCCAGCCAACACCAGCCCAAGAACACACGGGTAGGGGAGTGTCTACGTCGGATGGAATCACTCTGGTCAGACACGACACTTAGCGTTCACAACAGAGTCCACCGAATGGAACTTACGCACATGAACAGGTCCCTCTCCCACCTCCCCTGGGACCGGACCCACAGCGATCCAAACCTGTTCTGGGCCCGAGCGATGAACAAAGCAGCTTACTTGTTACATAACTCTTCAAGAGTTAACAGAAGACACAGAAGAAAAAGTGAGAGGACCCAGTCTTTCTCTGGTATCTGTGTGATACCGAAAGAAAGTTCCTCCACACTGGGTAGCCATTTGCCCCAAGGATCTGGAAGAAGAGCCAGCATTTGGCATCCTATCTGCCCTAAAAGGGACACCCGCTTCTTCTCAGCTCCACCCGGTGAGAACCATGCAGCCTTGAGGACCCGGTTTGCTCCTTCTTCCAGTTATTTAAGAGGACCCAGAAATCTAGATTCTTACCTGGAATATTCCCCTCTTTAAATGAAGGCAGCTGGGGCGCTTGGGTGGTTCAGTGGGTTAAAGCCTCTGCCTTCAGCTCAGGTCATGATCCCAGAGTCCTGGGATCGAGCCCTGTAGGGGGCTCTCGGCTCAGCAGGGAGCCTGCTTCCCCGCTCTCTCTCTGCCTGCCTCTCTGCCTACTTGTGATCTCTGTCTGTCAAATAAATAAATAAATATTTTTAAAAATAATAATAATAAAATAAATGAAGGCAGCTACCCCAGTGGGCCTCCCCCAAATAAAGCAAAAACAAAACCATCACTGCGGGGGTGGGGGGCAGGAGACTTCTCAGAGGGCCCCGAGTTTGTAAGCCGCATTGCAGGCTACGTCATCCAGGACCCAGGATGGTCAGACCCTGGGGAAGCACCCCAGCCTCTAGTCCTGGTCCTGAAGCGAACTCGCTGTGTGGCCCTGGGACGCCACTCCCCTCATCTGTTTACCGAAGGGAGATGGAAGAGGACAGTCCCAAAGACCCTTTCCTAGAACTTGGGGCTGCCTGATTTGGCCCACTGCCCCCTCGGAAGTGAAGCTATTGGACCGCATGATCGTTGTCGAGGGACGTCCATGCTTACCTCTGAGAGGGGGGTTTTTCCAGGCTCCTCCTCCTGTCGTCTGCATAATCCCCTACTGTGACTACTGTCCCCCTCTCTCGCTGAGAAGCAAGAAGGTTGACCACAGTTACAGAATAGTTACCAGGAAAAACCTCTGAGGATGACATGGGCCTCTTCGAGTATCTTCTAGTTCCACGCCAACAGAAATAACAGTGCACCTTCTTTACCCAGACGCACCACCTGCTGCTGGGTGACAAGGGACGTTACCAGAGCCGTTTTGCCCACCAGAGCGTCCCTTGTGCATATCTAGAAGGCATGCTGGAAATGGTCCTTAGGAATCATGGTTGGGCCACCCAGAAAGAACCTTGGGTTACAACAGCCCTAGACCAAGAGCAGACTCAGATTTTTTCTATCCATCCCATCCCGAGACCCAAGCCTACTAGCCGCATCACTGCTTTTGATGCCAAGACTCATCCCGTGTCGCCCTCCATGGCAGTTGTCCTGTCCGAGCCTCTGTCATGTCCCACCCGGATGACGGCAACAGCCTTCCAATACCCGCTGACGTCTTAATCCACAAGGAAGCCTGGAAATCATGGCAGCAACACTTTGCCACTCTTCCCATCAACACGTACAGTCCATAATTCCGCCACATGAACCCAGGCTTGCTTTGTCCCTTGCTCTAATGGAAAATGGTAGGGATGGCATTTTGGGGATGTTATGTCACACTGGCTTTCTTGTTCCTCCCCCAGGTGCTCAACCACCACGCTGCGAAGGGGCTGGTCCAGCGCAGCAGGGGAAGGGAGACGGCGAAGGGAGCCCCCTGCCTTCCATTTACACCAAGAGATGGCCAAAATAATGCCTTCTCAATATCCGTCCCCAGAAAAGAATTCTGCAATCAGTGTATGATCAGACGCATGCAAATCGGCGACTCTACCTTTGGGGTGAGTAAGAGGGGTGGGGGCGGGAGGAGCCTTCCTGTGCTGTTGGGGGACAGGAGAAGGACCAAACCTCCTTACCCTTTAGGGTCCTGATGTGTGTGAAGAGCTGTCATACACGCTAGTGAAGGGGACTGGTTGCAGTTGTTTTATTGTGATAAAATACACACAGTAAAATACTGAGTATTTTTACCATTTTGAAGCATGCAATGCAGGGGTGTTAAACATGTTAGCAATGTCGAACGACCATCACCACTATTTAGTTCTGGAACTTTTTCACCTGTGAAAAGAAATCCTGTACCCATTAATGGATACTGGTGCAGCCACTGTGGAAAACCGTATGGAGGTTCCTCAAAAAATTAAAAATAGAGGCACCCTACAATCCAACAATCACACTACTGGGTTATTTACCCAAAGGATACAACAGCACTAATTCAGAGGGGTACATGCACCCTGATGTTTATAGCGGCATTATCTACAACAGCCAAATTACAGATGCAGCCCATGTGTCCATCGACTGATGAATGGATAAAGATGATGTGGTCCATAGAGACAATGGAATATTACTCAGCCATAAAAAAGAGTGGAATCTTGCCACTTGCACTGACGTAGATGGATCTAGAGAGGATACTGCTAAGTGAAATAAGTCCGAGAAAGATGGATGCCAAATGATTTCACGGATATGTGGAACTGAAGAAACAAAACAAATGAGCAAAGGGGAAGAGAGAGAGACAAACCCAAAAACAGACTCTGAACTATAGAGAACAAACCGATGGTTCCCAGAGGGGACGTGGGTGAGGGGATGGGGGAAACAGGAGATGGGGATGGAGGAGAGGGCTTGTGGGGATAAGCATGTGTGGGGGGGGATGTATGGGAGTGCTGAATCACTCTATTGTGCACCAGAAACTAATAAAACACTCTCTGTTAACCAACGGGAATTAGGAAAAGAAATGAAATTAAAAGGAAAGGAAAAGTAAGGTAAGCTAAAGAAAGGAAAGGAAACAGAAAAGACAAGAAAAGACAAGAAAAAAGAAAAGAGAGAGAAAAAGAAACCCTGTCCCCATTAGACCATCATTCCCCACTCACCCCGACCTCCAGCCCCAGGTAAATACCAATCTACTTTCCGTCCCTACTGGGGACGTTGCACAGAAGTAAAATCATGTGAGACACAATCTATCTTTTGTGTCTGGCATGTTGTGCTCAAGGTCTGTCAGTGGCACAGCAGGCATTGACGCTTCATTCCTTTGTGTGGCTGAGTGATACTGCGTCATACGGACACACCACGTTCTGGGGACCCGTTCTTCAGCTGATGGACAAGCACCTCAGAGCTCCTGGGAACCATGCTGCTGGGAATACGCATCACACAGGTTCTGATCTAATCCGGCAGGACTCCACCGGAGGTCCTTGTGCCCTCCCGGGGACATTTGGCCGTGTGTTAAGACTTCTTTGATTGTCACAAATGAAAGGAGTGGGACACCTGGGTGCCTCAGCCGATCATTGGGCTCTCTGCTCAGTGTGGAGCCTGCTTCTCCCTCTGCCTGCCACTCCTCTCTGCTCCTGCTCTCTCTCTCTCTCTCTCTCTCTCTGACAAATAAATAAAATCTTAAAAAAATAAAATAAAGTACGAGATGCTATTAGCATACAGGATGTTGCTCACACCCGACAAGGCACAGGACAGCCCCCCATGAGAAGTGTCCTGCCCCCAGCGGCCCCAGTGCCGAGGCGGGGACACCCCACTCTGACCCAAGCTCTCCAGCCTCCATGGAGGCCAAGGGAATATATCAAACTCTCCTTTGAGTGCAGACTTGCTCCGCACATCCTTCCCAGGCAAGAGTAACTCCATCTTCCCAGCCCCAGAATCCAAGGCCGGCTGGCCAGTTTAGAAACGTGTGATTCTGAGTTGTTGCCTTTTTTTTTTTTTTTTTTAACACCCACCATTTCCAAGAGGGAAATCAAAACAAAACTCTCCAAATCAATTTGCGGGGAAAAATAAAAGGATATTTCTGATGTTTTTCTAAGCTTTTCATCCTTTTTAAAACAGGGAGTTGGGGGGGTCAAGCAGCCGCTGAGGAATAAAAGCAAGTGTTCAAAAGCATCAGTGACCGAAAGTCCGCAGGAAATCAAAACAAACCCAGCTCTCAGTGTGCGTAATTACGGGTACAATCAAGTAATGAAAGCTTTATTAGTTTAATGTGATTCCATCAAGTACCAAAAAGCGGGAAGGGGAAAGAAAATGGATATAAAAGAAGAGAGGGAGGGGGGAGACATGAAAGAGGGACGTGAGCGGGCAGGATGGTGATGTTAAGACACATCTTTAATTAAACCCTACGCTCTGGGTGTTGGACCAGTGTCTACCCCAGGGAGCAGCAGGAGCAGACACGGTCACCGCCCCCAGAACGGCGCCTCTGTATTCATGCAGCCAATCCGTTTTTGATACTATGTGCTGGCACTGTTTTGGGCAGTGGGATTCCAGCAATGAACAAAATAGACCAGAACCCCTCCTTTTCCCCCAGAACATACACGCAAAGGGAGAAAACAGACATTAAATGAAATAGTAAGTAAGATGCATGGTACATTAGGCAGAGAAAAATAAAGCAGGGGAGAGGAATAGGAAGGGTCAGAGATGGGGCAGTGTTGGGATTTGAAGCAGGTGGCCAAGGAAGGGATGGTAGATAAGCAAAATCTGAGGGAAGTGAAGGAGGGAGCCAAGGGCAGATCTGGGGGAAAGAGCATTCCAGGCAGAGGGCAATGGAAGTGCAAATGTCCTGGGGTGGGATGCACCTGTGGAGGACTAGTGAGGGGGGCCACCAGGAGAAGAGGGCAGGGATGTAATGGAGGCCAGATCCTGTACGGCCTCACAGGGCCCGGGAAGGTCTTTGGCTTTTACCCTGAGTGAGAAGGGAACCCGGGGGGGGGGGGGGGTCTTGGGACAAAGGAGAGACTCAGGATCTACCTGCTGGGTAGAGAGGAGAGAGAAGTATGACAAGGACAGGGGTGAGGCAAGAGAGGCATCTAGGGGACAAAATGTAGGCATCACTCACTCTCAGGGTGCTGGATGTCTTACTTGCCCTGCCTACTCTCACCCCTGGAATGAAGGGTTATCTAGACTTTGATATGAGGAATGCACAGTGGACAGTGACCACCCCATTCAAGGCAGGACTTGTTGCCTCGGCCACTAGGAGTGCTGTTGGTAGACGGCCCCTATAGCGATGGCCCTCAAGCAGAGAGCTGCCTCCCCCAGGTCCCAGCCCTTCCTGGAGTGTGTTTTAAAATGTGAGTTTTAGGGGCGCCTGGGTGGCTCAGTGGGTTAAAGCCTCTGCCTTTGGCTCGGGTTATGGTCCCAGGGTCCTGGGATCAAGCCCCGCATTGGACTCTCTGCTCAGCAGGAAGCCTGGTTGCCTTCCCCTCTCTCTGCCTACTTGTGATCTCTGTCAAATAAATAAATAAAATCTTAAAAAAAAAATAAATAAAAATAAAATGTGGGTTTAAATACAACTCAGGCAGAGTAAAGCCAACGGATCCGGAAATGATGGCCACTGTAAGCGTGGTTCATTACACTCAGAGATCCCGGGAGGAGGGGACCCACCACACAAAGCCACTCTGGAGAAGCAGCAGGGCCAGGCAGGAGGAAGTGGGAACAGGAAAAACATGGAAGAGAGCCTTTCCTGTGGTTTCCATGGGAAGGAATGGGTGAAGCAGGGTAAGCAGGCATATGATCGGCTTGTTTGAATAATCTGGCAGACTCTGGGGGAAAGGGGCTGCCCCTCGCTGTCTGGTACCTGGTCCTGGGGTGATTGAGGCAGGGGGACAGTGGCCCAGAGTTTGACAGAGCCCACAGAGGAGGTGATTGGTTTGCCTATGAAAGGCAAGGTCACAGGTGGCTGGTTTACTCTCTCCAGGAATTGGCTACTCCTGGGAGGGACAGTCCCCCAAGGTCTGAAAGGTCCCAGATGTCAAAACATCAGAATGAAAAGACACGCGTGACACGGGGTGGCCCCTTCCAGTGACTGACCCATGCAAGGGTATAAAGACCTGGGCCTCCCACTTTGTTGCCGTATAGCATTCACAGATATGTTCCATTGCACTTGTGCGGATGTTAGGGGCAACGGGGGGGTCACCAAAGAAGAGGTCTCCAAATGGGCAACGAACGCATGAAAATATGCTCAACATCATTAGTCACTGGGGAAATGCCAATGGAAACCCAAATGGGATACTACTCCATTCTTGGAATTGGAAATTACCAAGTGTTGGCGAGAAGCCTTTCTCTTTTGCCAAGTCAAGCTGGGTGGGAGGAGAAGTCCACTGTGTTCTCCAAAACCAGAGGAAGCCAGAGACAGTCCTCACAGATCCGAGAATTCAAGTCAACAAAGTAGCTCTTCAAATATCAAGGCAGACATCAGGCAAATTCATCATGCCGCCGTCCTACCTCCTGAGCCCCCCACTCAGTGTGGTTTTCCCTCACAAGGCAATGTCCCCAAGCACACATGAATGGCGGGCCTCTATTTTGGCCTAAGAACCAAAGCCAAGGGGCAGAGGGCGGCAGACACAGCTGCAGGCTTGAACCCCAAGTCTGGAGAGTTGATGGCTATGTGGACGGTCGCATCTCTGACACGCTGAGTGAGTCAGAACCACACAAAGTCAACTTCAGGTCGGTTGTTTTGAGAGGCATCCAAATGGCTTTCAAAAAATAAAAAAATAATCCCAGAGGTTACAGTGATGGGTATTGAAATCCAAATCCTAAAAGCCTCCTGACTACGGTGCTCCAGGTGGCCCAGAGACATTCTTTTTTTTTTTTTTTTTTCCTCTTTTAATCTAAATCATGTTCCCAGACAGCACAGAGCCTGGTATAAATTCTCTTCTGCACTAATCTTTTATATACTTTTATGCTTGTCTGAGATGATTGAACATGACTCATTCATGGTTCTGTTTTCAACCACCACTGGTCTTTTCCAGTCAGCAACATCTGGTTTTTTGCAGTAAAAGGCTCCCTTTGTCTATCACGTAACTCTGTGGTGCTCTTAGGAGAAGGAGTGTCTACACCAAGGGCTGGTCAGGTGCCAGCAACTGCCAGGCGTGGTAGGTGAGCCCGGGACATCTGCTCCGTTTACTGATGGTGATATGAAACTGAATGTCAGCTGAATGAAAACTGCCAGCTCCACCAGTGTAGACTGGTGAATCACAGCCTCTTTTACTGTTTTTGTCACAAACCCCCTTTTTTCCTCCCTAAATAAAACTTACGGAAAACTTTGAAAATTATTCCTGTTCTGGTACAGACACACTCTCTCCTTTACCCTCAAGAGAACTCCTGGGGCACCTTCTCAGAAACCCCAGCATCCAGACAGCTGCTTAAAAGTCACTGGTGTAGACAGAGTTCACGATACAGTTCTGGGTTGACGTGAGTTATCTCCAGGTGATTTAGATTTTTACCTCTGCTTTCTGTGTATTTTAAATTCTCGACGATGAACATTTATAACTCTGTAATCATAAAATAAATCGAATGTCTTAAAGAAAACTAGAATTGCTTGATACTCCTTCAACGTCCCTCATAAACCATCAGGCCAGTTTCTGGCAATCTGTCCATCAGCCTTTTTTTTTTTTTTTAAAGATTTCATTTACTTATTTGAGAGAGAGAGAGAGAGCATGAGAGAGAGCATGAGAGAAGTCAGCAGGAGAAGCAGACACCCTGCTGAGCAGGGAGTCCGACGCGGGACTCGATCCTGGGACTCCAGGATCATGACCTGAGCTGAAGGCAGTTGCTTAACCAACTGAGCCACCTGGGCACCCCTGTCCATCAGTCTTAACCAATCCGTACATGCACGCCAGGCTCCACACTGGCACTAAAACACGCAGATGAACGGGATGGATGGCCACTGAGCTCCGAGATCGGACATGTTCATGGTGGGAGGACAGGATGGAAGTGGCTCTGCTCACCATCCATCTCCAGCAGCTCAAGGAACTGCTTTCCATCCCTGCCACTTGGAGCCCCGTGGGTCTAGAGAGCATAGTCCCCAGAGCGAGGATGCTTCCCTCACGGGACGCAGCAACAATTCCCTCTTTAAACTCAAATCAATGACGGCCCCTGGTCACTTTGGGCAACTCTCGCCAGTTGGACAAGAAGGCAAAGCACCCGCCATATTGACAATTTATTGAACCACTCTTCTGTAGATGGAAATTGGGGCTATTTCTGACTTTTAGCTACTGTGGGCAAAGCTGCTACAAGAATTCTTGAGCATGACTTTTTGTGAACGTGTGTTCCCATGTGGGTAAATACCTATGAGAGGAATGACCAGGTCATGAGATTGGATGGATAACAACCTTAAAAGAAACTTCCAGTTTCCAAAATGGTTGTAACATTTTATACCAGTGTCCAAAGTGGTTGTACCATTTTACACCAACAAAGTAAATGTCCCCGTTGCTCCACATCCCTGCCAACACACAGCATTACCAGACTATTTTATTTTAACTATCCTAGGGCGTGTGAAATATCTCACTGTGGTTTTAAGTAACATTTCCCTGACAGCTAACGATGCTGAGTGCTTTTCCCTGTGCTTATAAGCCATTCATGGATCTTTTCTTCTCAAGTATCTATTCAAGTCATTTGCTCGTTTTATTGTCTTTTTATTATTAATTTATGGGTGTTTTTAATATATTCTGTATACAAGTCCAAAGGATATATTTGTTACAAGTATGTTTTCTGCCTCGTGGCTGGCCTTTTCATCTTTAATGGGGTCTTTTGGTAAGGAGGAGTTTTAATTTTGATGAAGTATAATTTATCTTTTTTTCCCGTATGGTTAGTGCATTTTGTCTCTTCTCTCATAAATTTTTCGTGGACCCCCAGGATTGCTAAAATATTCTCCAATTTTTTTTCTTCTAAAAGGTCTGTGGTTCAGCTCTCACGTTGAGGTCTATGATCCTTCTCAAATTCGTTTTTGTCTGTCAAGCAAAGTAAGCACTGAGGTTAATATTTTCAAACATTTATCCAGTTGTGCCAGTGCTGTAGCTTGAAAAGACTTTCCTTTCCTAATGGAACTGGGGCATTTGCTGAAAATTACATGTATGTGAGTCTATTTCTGGATTCTGGTTTCTGTTCCATTGATCTATTGGTCTACCCTGAGGAGTATCCTCCTGCTTAGCTTTTTTCCCCCTGTCTCACCATGTTTCCTTTACCCCTCATCTGAGAGAACCCTCTTAATAAATCACTTGAATAACATTCCCACCACAGGCTCTGTGTGGGGGGAAAAGAGACCTAAAACAACAGACACGTGAATTAATAGTTAAATGAGATGCTTTCAGGTGCTAGCTAGTACTAGCAATAAGACAAAATATGATAAAACTGAGGAAAGGGACATTTGAGGCCCACTGACTTAGACAATAAGAGATCAGGAGAGTGTCAGTGTTGTGGTCGGTTCAGTGGTTTAACAGTGACAAGGCCACTGCTGGGTTTTGTTAATAAAGTTTTATTGGGACACAGCCATGCCCATATGTTCACATACTGCCTGTGGCTGCTTTCCCACCCTAAGGGCAGAGGTAATAGTCGCACCAGAAACCATATGGCCTGTAAAGTCTAAAATATTTACTATCTGGCCCTATAGGAAAAGTTGGTTGACCTCGGTCCTATTTTATCACTAGACTTTGAAATTTCGTGATGACATGACTGGGGTTGGAAGTAAGCAAGGAGGTACCTGAGATAGGGGTCATGACCTCTTATAACCTAATCTCTTCTCTCCCATTCTCTTTGATCTGGTAGGTTTGTGCTCTTAAAGATTATTTTACTGTCTTCCCCCCCCCTTTTTTTTAACTGTCTTTTTTAATGAGCTTCCAGGAGGAAATGAGATATACATGTTTTCAATCCATGCAGGTAATGATGATTTCCAAAGAAGTACTTAAGGGTCCATAGGAACAAGTCTTCACAAAACTCTAAGAAGGAAAGTAATGTCTACCGAGAGGAAGTTGAATACACTGTATATTGTGAAGACGGGCATCCCTTTGCCCACTTCGGGCCACCAGCCAGTGTCAACTCATCATGAAGATTTCATGCATCTGGAGCAAAATGAAAACCATGAGAAAAAAAAAAAATGTTCTCAAATAAAACCAAACACGTTCATTGCCCTTTATTTAGAAATTGTCTTGTCAACTTTTTCAATGTTAAAAAATATGCTTTCTAAAAAACAAAAGAAAGAAGAAGAACAAATAGTGATTTTAAAATGGCAGAGATTTTTCTATTGTTTAGTCTCTGTCAAAACAAAAAGTTGACAACTTGATGTTAGTCCCTCTAATTTTTCAGAAAATACACTGATCTAGAAAATGCCGAAGTCTGGGAACCAACGTACTAAGAGCAGCGCTGCCATTGCAGGCCTCCTCCCGTGCCCCTCCCTAGAGCACCCTGTTGAGTGGGATGCTGAGGCCCTGTCTGATCTCACAGCAGCGTGCAGTGATCCACTAGTGATGTCTGCATGAATGCAGGAAGCCTGGCACCGTGCATCTGCCTTCTGTAATGAGCATTATTATCAGCAGATACACATTGATGGGTCTGGTCTTGAGAGCTGGGTGGCTGCCCAGCACGCCGTAACCAGCCTGCTCCCAAACACGCCCTAAGGCAACAAAAGAGGACATTTCCAGGGCTGGGGCTAACACCCACTGCAGAAACCAGCTCGCCGGAAGGACCCCAACGATGATGTCAAAGGCAGAAACAACAGTGTCGTCATAAATTAGACCCTGCTTCCCCCTAGCAACAGTGTTACAATGAGTGCCCTTGGCCAGTCACTGGGCCCAACCCAATCAAAGATAACACAATGTGGCACCAGGCATACGATTTTAATATTTCAATGGCATCTCAGATCTTTTTACCCTCTTCCTCCAACCTCCCACCAAAGGACCAAGCTGGGGGGATGGCATCACCTTCTCTCCAGGAGCACACATGAGCTAGACCGGGTCAGGAATGATTTACAAAAAGAGGTACTGATGACACAGAGGAGGGGAGGGACGAAGAAGACTGCATTGTGTATATGCAACACCTGTTGGAAACTAACTTCCAAAACCTTAAAACCATTATTGCTGGTGAGGAGAAAGGACAGTTGTTGCTCACGAAAGGAAAAATAAAAATAAAAAGGACATGGTCATGGTCACAGGACAAAAGACCGTCTCTCCCCAGAGAGAAGACACCACAACCTGACACTCATAGGAACACAACCGCCACATTTTTGTGCATTTTTTTAAATGAAAAAAAAAAAACAAAAACTTTTAGTTTGCAATTTGACATCACGTACAACTGTCATCCTGATAAAAGGCTGTTATCTGGGGAACTCTCAGGGGGTACAGCTTCAAGCAAAATCTCATCCAATTTATTCCAGATAATTATTTCTATCATATAGCTGTCCGAACATCTGCTTTCCCCTGTGAACATGGGGAACCCTGGAATCAACACCTTCACGGAGCCTTCGGAGTCTCGAATCTTCTGGGCAAGGGATAAGGGAATCGAAGCTGAAGGCCTCTGGCTACTTCTCCTGCCTTCTCCCTGCAGGGCCTGTCTACAGGTCTGAGGTCAGCCAGCAAGTGTGAGGCTGAATACTTATACCTTGAACTAATTTATTAAAAAACAAAACAAAACTGTGGTACTACTAGGCCCTTTTAAGGGCCTGCTGAAGTCTCAAAACAGCTGTGTGAAGTTGACACCACATGACCCACTGCACGGAAGAAACCAGAGCTCAGAGCAGTTAAATGACTTACCTAGGAACACACAGCACCTAAGAAATGAAGACAAAATGCAAAACCAATTCAGCCAGATGGCCAGAGGCACTCAGAAGGCACACACGTGCCAGCTGCTCACTCAGCATTGGCTCCCTTCTCAAATTTTTACCCCCAAGGGGTCCTGCAGGGTGTAAACCAACCAAGGGAAAGAGGAGGGAGCCAAGAGGCCTAAAGTGGTTCTTGGCGTCTGGTTCAAGAGCAGGGACAGGCACGGGACCACTCTGGATTTGGTGCTACTTCTAGCAGACAGCCTTGGTGCGTGGGACTGGGTTTCCCCATAAATACAGACCCCTTGCCAGGTGTCCCTGGTCTACATACGAGTGAAACCCAACCCACAGAAATGACGTGGGATGCCAGGCCTCACGGGCCTGATAAGCAGAAAGGGCCTTTCAATGATACATGCACACATCCAAAACCCAATAGGCCAGGCGGTCCCCTCCCTACCCACCCCACCCCTGAGCCTGGAAACCATTTCTTAAACATGAAAACAGGGCCTCTAAGCTGTGAGATTAAACCAGAGGCAGCCTTCTTATCTCAGGTAAGAGATCTGGAGGCCCTCTGTGTAGAGCAGTAACCAGATCCCTTCATGATGTAAACTACGTAAACTAATCACTGTGAAAGCTTTTTCAGGGAGGGGGGAAAGGAGAGAGACGGGGCCCCCCCTCCAGCCCAGCCCAATTCCCCTGCAGTGACCCAGATAAGGGACTAAATCCACCTGCCCGAACCCTGGAGCCCAGCCTCGACCATAGCCGCAAAGCCCAGGGCTGCAGACAAGAGAGGCCAGGGATGGCCAGACCCATTGCACAGATGGGACTCAGCAAGGCTCAGACATCGTGACATGTGACATCCCACTTTCCAAAGCAATGCTTGGGTAGCCATCCAGGGTCCTCTTACCATCGTGAAAACCACCCCAGCTAGCCCACCCTCCCCTCCCGAAAGGGGCACTGAGCCATGCACCATAAGTGAGTAATTAAAATGGAGTTTTGTGAGTCAGTTGTTGAACTGTCGGTAGCTTGAAATCAGCCCTGATGGGAGCGTAGACATCCCAGGAACCCCAAAACACAAAAAATCAGGGGCTCTTTCATTCTGTTCTGTCTTGTTTTCCAAAGAAGTGGTTTGCCGACCCAACTCCGTGCGAGGTGGTGAAAACGCTTCCTGCCTGAGGCCAGGAAGATGGGAGTTCACAGCCCGGCTTCTCTGAGGCCTTCTCTGGGGCCTTGGCAAGTTATTCCCGCCCCCGCCCCCATGGACCTCAGTTTCCTCACCTATAAAATGAAGCTAGCAACTACATCATGGGGCACGTGAGGACTGGGGGTTGGCATTGCTCCACACAGGACTAACTGGTACTAAATCAGCCCCAGCTTCCACTGCAATTAAAATAACAACACAGGGTCCCTGGCTGGCTCAGTGGGTGGAGCTTGCGACTCCTGATCTCCGGGTTGTAAATTCAAGCCCCGAACTGGGTGTAGAGATTACTTAAAAATAAAATCTTTAAGGGACTCCTGGGTGGCTCAGTCCATGAAGTATCCAGTCCTTCGTTTCAGCTCAGGCGGGATCTCAGGGTCGGGAGATCAAGCCCCGGGTCGAGAGATAGAGCCCCGCGTCTGGCTCTGCGCTCAGCACGGAGTCTGATAGAGATTCTCTCTCTTCCTCTCCTGGCGCCCCTCCCCCTCTCAAATAAATAAGCAGATCTTTAAAAAATAAATAAATAAAGTAAAATCTTTAAGGGGCACCTGAGTGGCTCTGTTGGTAGAGCACGTGACCCCACCTCAGGGTCTTGAGTTCAAACCCCATGTGGAGCGTGGAAACGCCTTAAAATAAATGAACAAATTAAATAAATAAATAAAATTAAATAATACTCATTAATTTCCTTCTCCCGGCAATGTCTTTTTACTGCCCGATTTTAGCTGTCCTTTCCCTCTGGAACCCCACACGCGGGTTTGGGGGGGAGGTCCCGTGGGATTAAGGCAATGCAATAACTGAAAGAATTTCAACTCCAACCCAAAGCCACTTACCAGCCCCAGGAGCTCAGGCCAGTCAGGTGACTTCTGGCATCTGTCTGTGCCTGCCGAGTACAGACAGGAGAAGGCCACCTACCTAGGAGTCTGCCAGACCACATGAGCTAAAGGTTTGTAAGGCACAGAGTAGGTGCTTACTACCCTGATTTGCGTGATCTATAACGCTGTTGGCCTGGGGGATCGTCTTCACCCCCGTCTCCCTGCCAGACTGGGAGTTTGCAAAGGCAAGGGCTGTGCCCAGCACATAGCAGGCGCTCAGTGAATTCTGATGGAAGGAAACCCATCCCCTGGATTCACAGCGGCCTCTGTCCCCTCCACTCTCCCAGGAGCCCAGCAGCAGGACAGATGTTCCCTTGGGAGGAGCCAACAGACGTCGTAGTCACCCGCCTGGGCCATGGCCTTCAGAAGCCGGCGGCATCCAGGACCTAAGCCACCATTCTAACTGACGACTCAGCGAAGAGGTACACAGAGACCCGCTGTCCTGGGTTTCTAGTTATAAACCCCACTCCCCCAAAGGAACATGCGCCCCATCTCCGCACATGTGCCCAAGCTCTTCCTCCCCACAGGGGATGCCATGCCTTCCCCGCTCTGGGAGCCCTGCCCATCCTTCAGGCTCGGCTCTGGCACCTCCTCCCCAGTGCAGCTTCCCTACAAGAGAAGGAACATCCCTGGCTTAGAGACACATCGACTACTGACATGTCTACATGCCTTGCCGTAGGCTAAGGAAGACTACAGGCTCCAGACAGCCAGCCCCGGGCCCAAATCCACTCTGGGTGACTTTAGGCAAATCATTTAACCATGCAGAGTCTCGATTCTTGAAAAACTTCCTAGAGCTATTGCAGGCATTAAACAAACCAAAAACCAAAAAACCCCAAAAAACAAAACAAAACAAAAAACACACACAAAAGGTATGTAGAGTACAGTACCTGGGACTTAGCCAGCCCTTGATAAATAGTAGCTGTTACTTTTGTTGAAGATAAGTCCCATTTTCTCCACCTCCCCCCATACACACACACACACACACACACACACACTTTATACACAGGTGATGTTCAGGGGCGCCTGGGTGGCTCAGTGGGTTAAGCCTCTGCCTTCGGCTCAGGTCATGACCTCAGGGTCCTGGGATCGAGCCCCACATTGGGCTCTCAGCCCAGCAAAGAGCCTGCTCCCCTCCCCGCCCGCCTTGTGCTCAGCCTACTTGTGATCTCTCTCTCTCTATCAAATAAATGAATAAAATCTTTAAACACAGGGGATGTTCAGCACGTAATTTCTGGGGAAGGGCTTGTGATACAAGACAGCGGAGGGTTTATCTCTATCAAGCACTGTGTGCTAGAATTGCACCCTGGGGGGAAAAAATGACGACAAAGGAATCAGCTGGAGCGTTCTACATGCAAGGTAGGCCAATCTGCCAAGAGAATAAGAATGTATTTGCTACAAACAGGACTGAGCTCTCAACCTTCAGGCTTCTAAATTTCCCTGGGTCCCGGTTTCCTCATCTGTAAGAATGTTACAACGTTGTACGAGCATTCAATTCAACAATCTACATGAAGTACAGGAGCCGAGGAGGCGTTAAAAATGTTAGCCATCATCAGTACAACTGTTACAAGTGCTTATAAATCCCAGGATACCTTGGAGTAAAGGGCTAAGTAGAAGGAAGTCATGGCATCCAGCCTGGGCCTCTAGCCTGCCTTCTGTCTTTGAGCGGGAAAAGGCCCTGTGCAGGCAAGAGTGGGGTTAGTTAGGAACGTGCTCAGCTGCAAGTAATAAAATCGCCTTAAACAACAAACTCTGACTGTCCCCCTAACACCTTCAGAGCAAGCTTCCCAGTGCTGTTTGGGAGCTCGGGGATGCCAAGGTTCTGGCCTGATGTACTCCAGTGTTCTTGACCTCAATTCAGGGGCTCAGCTCTGTGTTGACCCTCACCTGTGAGCTTCCAAAAATCATGGGGAAAAGAGAGAAGGGACGTTTCCCAGAACTGCCAGACCCCCCTCCCCACCCCAGAGCTGCTATTGGGTCTCACTGGCCAGACCAGGGTCACATGGCTCCCCATCAGCCAAAGAAGCCCTGGCAAAGAGATCTGGTTTACCATGACTACTTAGAGACTCACCGTAATTCATGCCCTGGGGCTAAACCCACCTTCCCTGGAGAATAGACACTGCCACCTAGTTCTCGTTGAATGGTGAGACTGTATTAGCAAGAACATAGAGGAGGAAGGTGGAGGTATCCACCCTGATCGTCCCTGGGATGCACATGAACAAAAGAAGCCATGAGGATCCTGTCTCCTAGTCCCCCAGGAGCTGAAGTTCAATCAAGACCTCAGGTGGGACTTATTAAATGCCTACTGTGTGCCTAGTCTCCTGCCTGACACCATGGGAGGTACAGGAGACTTGGACCCTGTCCCTAAAAGAACAACGTAGGGGCTCCTGGGTGGCACAGTCGGTTAGGCGTCTGACTCTGGGTTTTGGCTTGGGTCGTTATCTCAGGGTCGTGGGTTCAAGGCCTGAGGCAGACTCCACGTTCAGTGTGGAGTCTGCTTCAGAGTCTCTCTTCCTCTCCCGTTCGTGCTCTCTCTTTCCCTCCTTTTAATTAATTAATTAATCCCAATAAATAATTAATAAATTTATTTATTATTAATAAATTGACTAATAATGATTAATAATTCATCATTGATGACTAATATAAATATATTAAACAGAAGTAATTAATAAAATTGTTAATTTTATTAAATAAATTTTATTAATAAATTAAATAAAAAATTAAAATGTCAAAAATAAACAAAACAATGCAGTCAAGTCCTAGCTACAAGACACACACACAGCTAACTAAAGGATGGACCTCTCAGTTGCTCCTGGGCAGCCAGATTTAGTGGGTCTCACCGTCCTAGGCCTGAAGAGTGAGCAGGGCCAGGGGAGGTGGAAGAGACACTCCGGGCAGGGGGCTCAGCCTGAGCAAAGGCAAAGAGGAGTCAGTGATTCCGGAAAACCCCTGTAGTAAACTGTCAGGGTCTGCACTGAACGCCAGGGGCAGAGAGGAATCCCGGACCCTGTCCTCAATGAGCTCCCACTCCTGCAGGCACCGCATTCCTTGCTATATCCCCAGGACCAAGCCCGTTCAGTGCTACATCCCCGAGAAACAGCCCCGCCAACAATACATGGACACCATTTGCTGGGAGTCTGCTGTAAGCCAGGCACCACGAAAGCACCTCCCAGTCATGATCTCCTGTGATTGGGACAAGCAAACTGGTAGGAACCAGTTTACAAATGATGAAACCAAGGCTCAGGGACCTTAAATCCCTAAAGAAGCGGTAGGATGGGGGCGGAGAGAGTACATCAGCTACGTGCACTGTAGGACCCTGAGCGAATGCTATCCCTCTCTGGGCATCAGCTTCCCCACCTGTAAAACAGAGGCACAGAGCTCCGGGAGACGGTGGCTCTCCAACCTTGCTGTGCATTAGAAACCCCTGGGGACCTTCTGAAACTCCTAATATCCTGGCCAAATCGCAGCCCAATTAAATCAGAATGTCGGGGGTCGGAGCCAGGCATGGGATGGTTGGGGGGGTTCTGTTTTGTTTTGCAAAACTGTCCAGGTGATTCCAACATGCATTTGGAAACCACTGGTCTACGAATTCCAATTTCCTGGCCACCTAGGATATTCCTGAGATGACCTGGTATAGAAAGAAGGTATTGGGCCAAAAATTAAATTAAATATCCAGAATCGGCAAATCCATAGAGATGGAAAGCAGATTAGTGCTTGCCAGGGGCATGGGGGAGAGAGTTGGAAATTACTCCTTAATGGGTCTGAGTTTGCTTTTGGGGGATGAAAATGTTCCAGAACTAGAGGGAGGTGCTGGCTGCACAACATTATGAAGGTATTAATGCCACGGAATTGTTCACTTTACCACGGTTAAAGTGGCAAATTTTATGTTATGTCTACTTTGCAGCAATAAAAAAAAAAAAGATAAAAACGAATAAAAATTAAGTAATTCGATTAAAAGGGGCACACAGGCTCAAAGCTCGGTCGCTCAACGCAAACTTGGGTTCAAATCCCCGCTCCTGCAACTTGGTAACTGGGTGTTGTGTGACCCTGAGTTAGTGACCTCACCTCTCTGATCCTCTCTCATGGATGGGGAAAATGGGAGGTGGGCCATGCTCAGGGGGCCTTCCTGAGGCTCCACTAGAAAATGCTTGCAGTGCGCGCTTGAGGGAAAGGTCCCACTCGGAGCCACAGGAACGCACCTTAGGGATTTCAGGAGACCTAGAACGCCGGGGCCCAGAGAGGGAAGGGACTGGCGCACAGCCACCCAGCGGTGTCGAAACCAAACAGCGCGAGCATCCGGGTTCTGGGCCGTACTCCCCAGCCCCCACCACCCACCACCACCTCCTCCCACCTCCCGCGCGGGCCCGGACGCCTGACTCACCTGGTCCCCGGGCACGGGGCGGGGCTCCCGGCCCTCACCTGGCGCTGGGGGCGGCTCACACCCGCCTTTCATCTCCCCTCCCCGTGGCTCCAGGCGCCGCTTTCCCAATTGGCCTGGTGACGCCAGGGCCTGAGCTCTGGCTTCCGCGGGGTGCGGGGCGGGCGGGCGCGGCCACGGCCGCCGCCAGGTGGGGCAGCCGCCAGGTGAGGCCAGCCCGCCGCGCCGCTTCGCCTCCTCCCGGTCTGTGGCGACACCTGCCGGCCGACCGCGAAGGGACGTCACCCCCGCTCAGAGTACCTGCTTCTAGTTAACAAATTAATTCTTGAGCACCTACTATGCGCCGGGTATGGCCCTAGGTGTCCGGGATTCACACCATCCCTGCGCCGCTGGAATTTATAGACTACCAGGAAATTCAGATGCAACCAAAGAAAAGATGTAAGTTGTATCTGTCCTTGCTCAGATACACAATAACTAGGCTAAGGGGACCACGGGGGAAGGCTTAGAAGAAGCTAAAAATCTCACGTGAAAACAGCGTCAAAGTAATCTAAGCATTGGAAACGGCACGTGCGAAGGCCCTGAGGTAGGAGGGTACCTGGCTGTTTAAAGAAAGCAAAAAGGCCCGTAGCTGGAACCTAGTGGGTGTGGTATAAGGTAGGCAGAGACCAGAAGAGACACTAACTATAGCCCCCCCCAATTCCCACTGGAGGACTGAGACCTGCTGGAGGAAAGGACTTGCCCTGTGGTCCAGAGTGAGGTAATGACAGCCAAATATACCCAGTCCAGGGCTCTCTCCACTACTCCAGGTCAGTCACGTTTGTTATTGGTGTCCAAGAACCCATTCATTCATTCATTCAACAATCATTTCTTGAGCAGCTATAATGTGCCAAAGCTGTCCTAAGCATTAAGGGTATAATGGTAAAGACATACTCCTTGACATGCCCCCAATGAAGCCTGTAACCAAACTAGGAAGATTAGAGAGGGCTCCTCCTTCTCCACGAGATATACCCCAATGGATGAATCTCGGACGGTGGAAATCTGGGACAAGAGGAACCACTTGTTTGTAGATGCAAAAAATAGCTGGACTCCTACTGAGATGCCAGAATCTTGGTGGCAGATTAAGCTCTGAGGGTGTGTCTTAGTAATAATCATTCACCCCTGGCTCCGAGACTGGAGAGTGGAGAACATGCTTCTGCAGGAGGGTCCTCACCGCACCCCACCCAGGGCAGGCTGATGGGGCTGATGTGACCCACCACCACCATCCACCATCATCGTTTGGAACCTACAATCATTGCTATCATCCTGAACTGACTGGTCACCAGCTCCCAAGTCCTTGATTTACAAACCAAAGAAGATTTAACAATCACCCATCCCATTTGCGGCAGGGACTCACAAAGATAGAGCTATCCCTGCACAGATCACAGAAGGGACAGGTTGATGTTTAAACAAATCACTTCAACGTGGTGTGATAAAAAGCTGCACCGGAAGGTGGGGGGTGGCGCCTGGGTGGCTCAGTGGGTTAAGCCTCTGCCTTCGGCTCAGGTCATGGTTTCAGGGTCCTGGGATCAAGCCCCAGGACCCTGCTGAGCAGAGAGCCTGCTTCCCCCTCTCCCTCTGCCTGCCTCTCTGCCTACTTGTGATCTCTGTCAAATAAATAAAATCTTTTTAAAAAGCTGCACCAGAGGTCATTTCCATTTGCAAGCAAGCACGGAAGGTGGCAGGATTTATCCTGCCTGGGAAGGCCTTGTGAGAGAAGGGATGTGTGAGCCAGGAGACCATTCACGCATCACAGTCCCCAGTCCTGTGGTTCTCAAAGCGTGGCCCTGAGGCAGCAGCATTTTTACCACTTGGGGATGTGTTCAAAATGCAGATTCTGAATCTGAAACTGTGGAGTGTGCCCTGGCTGTGGGCAGTCTGTGATGCTGAGGCTCGCTGGAGATTGGGGGTCTCCTGCTGAGGAGGGCAGGCCGGAAAGACACTGAAATATCTGTTTTTGTTGAGTGCCTGAGTGATGCCCCAATCTGAGTGTCTGGGAGCAGCACTTAGGTTGAAATCATTGCTTTTGCTTTTCCTCCAATTTTTGCTTTCCCTATTTCTCCTTTTGTCTCAGAATGATTCTTGTTTGTTCTCATGGGCAGTCAGGGGCACGCCCCGATGCAATGAGAACAAACATGACCACTAGGGAGGGATCCAGCAGGCAACCATCCACATGCCTGGGGATCTCCTGGGTTGAGCGCTGGAGGTCCCACGTCCCCGAAAACCCTTACATCTTGAGTGAATGGAGCATCCCATTCCCATGTGATACACTCAGAGCTGCGAATTATGGTTTCTACAACCTTTTTATACCACTCCTAATCCCAGCCCACGTTTTGTGACCTTCTTCATGGTCATCTTTCTGACTTAGGATTTCCCACCCACTTTAGCAAAGCTCGTCAGCACCATGTTACACATTTTACTTCCATGGCCATTGGATTGAGGAATATCCTTAAAACGTGACTGTATAAAGTCAAAAATGAACATTCCCTGATTCTGCCATTCCACTCTTAGGAGAAGCTTCTAGAGAAGTTCGAAGAAAGTTCATTGCTGCGTTGGTTGTAACAGTACGGAAATACAGAGGCATCCTAAATGATCAGTAGGACCACGGGCAACTATATGGCGCTGTTGTCAAATCGTGGGCCATTCCATGTGCCAAAACATGAATGGACCAAAGCTGCATGTATCAATCAATGAGGATATATGAAAAATGTGGTGCGGTGAGAAAAACATCTAGTAGATCATTCATAAAAACTGCAAAAGCACCTGTATAAATGTTTATGGATCCTTAAGTCATACAATTCTTTAAAATAGGCATGAGAATGATGCACGGGAGACTGGTTCTCTCCAGAGGCAGGGGAGAGGAGAGCAGGGAGGGAATGAGCCCCCACAAGAAGACTTCCACTGTATTTTTTTTTAAAGATTTCATTTATTTATTTGACAGAGAGATCACAAGTAGGCAGAGAGGCAGGCAAAGAGAGAGAGGGAAGCAGGCTCCCCACTGAGCAGAGAGCCCGATGCGGGGGTGGATCCCAGGACCCTGAGATCATGACCCGAGCCGAAGGCAGCGGCTTAACCCACTGAGCCACCCAGGTGCCCCTTTCACTGTATTTTTTTACAGCATGTTTTATCTCCTTAGCTGCGACACATGCAAAATCGTTCTATTATTCTCCGTGTTCTTCAGCACATCTAACGTAGCTCACAAGTGTTTCTGCGCTACCTGGTGGTTTGTGCAGAGATCCACGCTCTTCATTACCCAGAAAGTCTCCGTGGCTCGATAAAATTTGAAAGTGTCTGGGCTGCGTAGCCCAAACAGGAGTTTCTTGTGCTGTTTTGGGTCTGTATGTTTTCTCAAGGAAAGGGTCTGTTCATCTGTGAGTTCCCCAGCCCTAGCAAAGAGCTCGACACCTTGGAGGTGCTCAGTAAATGTTGGCTAACAAGGAGGATACTGACCGAAAGTCTTCATCTTCTAGATGAAGAGACGAGCTGGGGGGGTGAAGGGGTTTAGCTCCAGCAGCCACTGACATAGATAGGGAAGCAAGGAGTCTTTCAAATTCTCCAGGACACTGCATGGCCCAGTGCTCCCGTGGTTTCCACCACCTACTCCCCAAACACGGACACGATGCTTGGTGGGCCCCTTTTGGATTCCAGAGACAACATATGTCTGAGTGAGCTACTTTGACCCTCTACAGAGGGACACATAAGGCTGTCCGTGGAGAGTGGGGACCAGGACAAGAGAGGCTCTGTGGGAGGGTCAGGCTGCAACACACACAGGACAATACAACAGTGGTTCTGCTGAAGTAGAAGATGACACCGCCATCTGGGTATGTGGGACCCCTTATGCCACTGAGCCAGAAGGAAGAAAAAAAAAAAAAAAGTAATGGACTGGCTGGAGTGATTGATTGGAATGGGGCGGCTTGCCCACAGTGGAGACAAGGAGGGCCATGTCCGGAACCAGGGGCTTCTCTGGGGGCCTCTGGCCCTCCCCTGCCAATAGTAAATGTTGGTGCAAAACTACAGCACCCCAAAAACCACAGCATCCACATCAGGATCTCAGAAGGGCAGATTTGGGTCACCCCCCCCTCCGGGCAAAGAGTCCCCACCAGCTGAAGTTCAGAGTTCTGACCAAGAAGAGGGACAGAGAGGGGCCAGCCTCTTGATTTCGGCTTAAGTCATCATCTCAGGGTTGTGAGATCGAGCCCTGCATGGGGTTCCCTTTTCAGCAGGGAGTCTGCTTGAGATTCTCTCTCTCCCTCTCCCTCTGCACCCCCACTGTGTTCTCCCTAAAATAAATAAATAAATCTTAAAAATATACTAAAAAGAATAGGGACATACAGAATGAGTACTGTTAGAAGGAAGTGCTAGATACAGATTAGGACCTCAGGACTGTGATCACAGCAAAGGGGAGGTAGTGACTTTGCATAGTTCCTCTTTGCTTGTTATAATGACACACAGCAAATATTCGTACACTGTATATTTATTGTTACTATTAATATATAAATATTTCTATGTTGGCTTTGATTTTATATGCTGTTGTCCTTCTACGTTTTTATTTTACAGACAAGGTATTAGGAGTCACCATCACTATATAGGCTTTAGGGAACAGAATGTTCAGCGGGTCCATGTCTGGATTTCGGGAATGATCTATGCCTCTAATTACAGCTGCAGTAACCCTGGGGAATGTGCCTGCCCTCGTTTTGCAGAAAAGAATGAGAATTTATTTGTACGAAGCATGGCTGTGTCCTGTAAGATAGGAATATAATGTTGTTTTGTTGTATATAAAACATAAATGTGTGTAGCCGGGCACACACGGACGCAGAGGGGTCAGGGGAGGTGATGCTGTCAAAGGAGGAGGCGATCAATTGCCTCTAGCTCCAAATTCACCTCTTGCCTGCTCTGTGAAGAGGAATCTCGGCCTCTTAAATTATCTTCCTTTGCCAGATGGCGCGATATTGAGCTTTACCTGTAGAAAGAGCTGGAGACACTTTGCAACAGGAAAGAAAGGGCTCTTTGCTGGTGGTGCAGAGGGCTTGCGGCCCGGGCTTCTCGAGAGCGCCCCCCAGTGCCCGGCTCCTGCAGTGAACAGCAGGTACGCGCCGCTCCCACCTCCCAGGTGGGTTTTGTAGCAGAGCGCCTGGAAGGAGACACCCCAAGAGAGCTTTTCTTGGCACCCTGACGGTGGGGGGCGGCGGGAGATTTCCAGCAAGTTCTGCCAGTCCGGCCCCACAGAATTTCTCCAACATCTGGCGAACCATGGCCAGGCCCGCTTAACAAGGTAGAGCTCTCAGTCTCTCTTTGGGGGCTCTACCTGAGCCCTGAGGTAGGAGCTGCTGCTTCCAGCTGCTGCCCCCGTGTTCTTTCGAATCCCCCATACTTCCCACTTAATTTTCACCAACAACTTAAGACAAATGCAAACTGTCCTTGGGGAAGAGGACGACCTAAGAACCATCTCAGACCTGTCCTACCCTCTCCTCCCCCTCTCTTCTTCCCCTCCTCCTCGCCTTATCACCCCCCCCCATCCCTTTTGAAAAATAAACAGCTCCAATTTTGTGCACTTGAGATGAAGATGCCTCGGATCCATTAGTGCTTGGCAGAGGGCTTCCTTCTTTTGCTGGGATGTCACCCTGGAAAGGGGTGGGCAGAGGGCACTGGGCAAGCACAGAGGCCTTCACGGCCCCCCTCCCCAGCCCCAGTACAGCACTAGCCTCCCTTCAGGCACCTCCTGCCAACTCCCTCTCCAACATGTGCTCCTTCAGGGTGTGCGGATTGAAAAATTTACACAGAAAAGTCTAAAGAAAACTGAGATCCACAGACAAGCCGCAAGGGATGGAGTGGCCGGAAATTTCCTTTCATTCATCCCCTCTGCCCCCGCAGAAGCAAGATCCATACAGCGTGGGTACCTCCTCCTGGTCAGCTGTACGGTCCGGAAATAGTGGTGCCTCACACGCGTGTCATGTGAGAATATATGTAATATGTTACCAGGTGGCTTTTGACAACAGATTATGGGATATGCTGTGCCTGTCCGTCACTGGGGTTTCTTGGATGGATGACAATGGCCCCGCATATTGGAAAGCAACGGAGCAACTTAAAGAACAGAATAGATTCCAGATTAGCATGGAAACGAGTCTGTGATGCATTCATAAGGAAACAAAAGCAGCTAGTAAATATATATGTGAACATGAGTATTTTTATTAAATCTGGAAGGATTAAGCCCCGACTTCTCAAAAATCTTAACTGCATGGGGGAAGGAGTTAATGAATGCATCACTTTCAAGTTCAAAGGCTTCAGCAATATTCGACTATTTTATAATGTGTGTATGATCATTTTTTAATAAAACAGCTGTTTCTGATTTTTAAAAAATCAATGTATGAAATGCACAAACAGACTTACACTGGTCAAGTCCCCTCTCCAGACCTCAGTTTTCCCATTTGTAAAGTGAGGATGACCTTCTTTCCCTCTCACTGTTTTACCTATTTAACAAAGATTTATATACACACCTTCTCTGTGCTAGCTACCATTCTAAGCACATTATAAATATTAACTCAATCTTTAAGAGGCCTTTGAAAGAGAGACTTAATATCCTCGTTTTGTGGATGAGGGAACTGAGGCACAGAGAGGTTGAGTGACTTGTCTGAGCTCACCCTGCTAATAAATGGCAGAGCCTGGGTTCAAACTCAAGCAGTCAGGCTCCAGAGTCCGGCTTCTTAGCTACTACGCAATGTTGGGAAGACTCAGTGGAACACATAAAGGTATCAGTACTATTTGGGGGAACTTGTGACCACTTCTCGGATTCTACTGAAAAGTGTGCACTCCCCACCAATCACTAGGATGGCCCCTGGTCCATAAAAGCACTTGGGACCCAACTGCTGAATGAATGAATGTGTGAATGAACAAATCTGTAGATATCTGGATTACAGCCTTATTCTTGTTAGTTTTTTTGCATGGCCAGCCTCTAGACCCAGAGTTAGCACATAGTAGGGCCACGGGGTGGAGGGACAGGAAGAGGGAGAGAGAGAATGATGACTAGCATTTGGCCCACAATAGGCCCTCAGGAAATGACTGATCCATTATAGCGGGATGGTTTTTCTTCTGTTTTGTACAGCCCCATCCTGACCTTTCCACTAGACAGGGAGCTCCAAGGGGACACCCAGCCCAGGGCCTGGCATACAGTAGGCACTCAGTAAAGGTTGAAGAACACATGGCTAGGCAGAGTGGACCTGAAAGAACAGAAAGGACCAGGCCTGGGCAAGTCTTAGTCGTAAGAGCTCAAGCAGGCTGACCCCATAGCACAGCACCCCTGCCTCTCTGGGCTGCTCAGG
Organism: Enhydra lutris kenyoni; assembly: GCF_002288905.1. Classification (NCBI taxonomy): domain Eukaryota; kingdom Metazoa; phylum Chordata; class Mammalia; order Carnivora; family Mustelidae; genus Enhydra; species Enhydra lutris. The sequence continues at coordinate 11,261,237 of NW_019154130.1, forward strand.
GTGGCCCTTGAACATGCTCTGGGTAAGAGACAGTAGGCTCTGCCTCTGTAAGGCAAGAAAATTTGAGAGGAAAGCGCTAAGGGCAATGGAGAGAGCCTGAGGCCAGGCAAGGCTTGGGAAGAAACCTGCTAGCTATTAGCTGTGGGTCCACGGAGAAGAAATCCTCTACGCCGTGTTCTTTTTTGGAGGGGAAGGGAAGTCCCTACCTATTCCATCCAGGAGAAATCATCCTGACCCCAAGGAAAAGGTTCCTAAGGGAAAATATGTTCAGGCTTCCCCCCAAAGCCAACTTTCCTCCCCCCTCCAAAAAAGCTCCAATGTCCACCCTATAAATAATCATACCCCTGGAAGAATCAGTCTCTGCCCACCTGAGTGAAGACCCCTAGAGGCAAGATTCAAAACCAGGCCCACTCACCCTCCTGAAACTTGGGTCTGTTTTCGCCCACCTTCACCTCCCCCCTTCCCAGAGAAAGCACCCCTCTCATTAACGATGGTAAATGTCCATGTGCTTGAGAAGAATGTGCAGTCTCTAATTGTGGGGTTCTATGCATGTCCATTAGATCTGGGTTGTTAATTGTGTTGTTCCAATCTTTTATGTTCTTACGTCACATACAGCTCTCGGTTACTGAGAAAGCCATGTTAAAAATCTTCCACAGTAATTGCAGATTTGGGCTATGTTAAGTGCAACCAGGTTTAAAATTATTAGAGCTTCCTGGGAATTAAGTCTTTTAACATTATATTGTCAGCCTCTTTATTTCTGACAGTGTTCTTTGCCATAAAGTCTTCTTAGTCCGATATTAATATAGCCGTACAAACTCACTCTTTGCGTTCACCTGGCTTATGTCTTCGTGTGCTTACTTAACTCTCTGTGCATCTAGTTTAGCTGTGTCCTTTCTAAAAAGTATGTAGCAGGTTATTATTTTCATTTTTGTTCTTAATCCAATAAGACAATGCTTCTTATTGGCAATACTGATCTATTTTGATTTATCTATATCTAATAACCTATTTTGCACTATTTATCATGCCTTTTCTATGCATCTTTTTTTTTTTTTTTTTCTCCCTTTTCTGCCTTCTACAGGATTGCCCCTTGTTTTCTCCTCTCATTTTTCATGGGTTGGAAGCTATACATTCTGTTCCGGTTATTTTAGTGTCTACCCTTAGATTATTAGTTTGTCCCCTTGGCTTCGAGCTAATTGCAGACTGAGTTAATCAACATTGTTCCCTTCCTCCCAGGCAATACACAGATGCAACACATTGTTATTCAAATCATCCTGGGACAGCATAACTTTCCACGTGGTTTTATGCTCTCAAAACACTCATTGTTTTATACGATTATTTCATTTAGATATACCTACCTTTTTATTTCTGTCCAGCACTTCTCCCCATATTCCAGCTTCCTCCTCTTGCCCTTCGTTTTCTTCTTCCTAAAGTATAGACATTCGCAGTTATTTTAGCATGTCAGTTGATGACAAAAAGCCTTTCTTTTGTGTATATGAAAATGCAGATCTCAGCCCTCACTCTTGACGGACAGTTTTGCTGGGTATAGAATTCTGGGTTGTCAGTTACTATGTTCTCACACTTTGAAGATGGTGACTTTTATCTTCTGTTGTTGCTCTCAAGAAGAATGACGTCAGGCCTTTGCTGTCATTTTTTTAGTTGATGGCAAAATTTCCTTTGTGTTCCGCAGTTGTGTTCTGATACGGGTTTATTTTTGTTTATCCTGCTTGGGGATAGTTGTCCATCTTGAATCTGAGGATTCATGTCATTCATCAGGTATAAAAAAATACTCTTTGAAAACTCGAATTTTCTCTGCTCTCTCCCACTAAAATTTCTATTGCATGCCTGTCAGATCTTTTCATTCCAACACCAAGGTCCCTTAAACTCTTTTTTTTTTTAATGTTTTCTGTCTGTTGGTCTCTTTGGGTAACACTCTGGGCACACTTCTCTTCTCATTCACTAACATACTCTTCATCTGTCCTATTTACTCCAAACACATGGTCATTGTTAAGTCTGCTGCTAAGTGTTGTTCTATGCATTAAAGAACTCATATATTATAATATCAAAGCTTTGTTTTTAATACTTACATTATATTGATATAATTAGTTGTTTCCTTTATAATTTATTTATTAGTTAAAGCATTTAAGAACAGCACTCCGAGAAGGGAACCCTAGGCTTCTGTGGATGGCTCAAAAAGTCATGGCACAAGGAAAGCTGAGATGCTGGTTTTTATTTATGATCCAAATATTTTAGTCATTTTATAAGCATAGAATCTTTGGTTCATTAGTTCATGATATCACCAGGGAAAAAAAGGGCCAAGTTACATTTGGAGATGCCAAAGAATCTCCCCAGCCCTTCTGGCCCTGAGTCCATGGTAGGTCTGGCAAGATGGGAAATAGAGTCAGGAAAGCCCCAAGCCTTAGCTGCCAAATGAGTCTTATCTCAGTTTACCCCTGGCTGAACAGGATATCGGGCTGGAGATAATCAGCACAAATGAAGAAGATAACATGACAGGTACTCAAAGATGTTTCCTTTGGAGGGAACCTTTCCATGACTGAGAGCCAAGTGGAGAATGAGCAGGGATGCACTCCTGCCAAGTTCCAGGGGTTGGTCCAGGTGCTGAGAGAGAAACAGGCTGTATGGGGTGTGGAACCCACCTCTGGGGACTTCACAGTCCAAAAAGGGACAGGCCCACTTTCACTTAATAGGGAAAGTGAGGCTCTCAAATGCTTCCCAGTTGTTGGCAAAGGTAACATGTATCCAGATGCAGAGCACACATGCGCCCAACTCTTCATGGTTTACAAGCTGCTTTGATGCTCACAGGAGTCCATGAGTCCCCCTTTTACAAAGGGGAAACTGAGGCTCCAAGGGTAAATCATGTACCTTTTCTGTGCTTCAGTGTCTTCTTATGGACAATGGGGACAACAGTGGTACCTACCTCCTGAGGCTGGTGTGGGAATGAACTGAGTTGATACACACACAGCCTTTAGAGCAGCATAGAAGGTAACAGAAGGAGCAGGTACAACAAGAGCATTGGTGACTAATGTCATCCCCACCTCACGTCAGAATCTAGCCTCCTCTGCACCCTCATACTTCCACCACCATGCCATTTCATTTTTGTCATAGCACTTATCTCTGACACCATGTACTTATTTACCTGTGTGCTCGTTTATTCATATGTCCCCATAGATCCCGTGTGCCAGGAGGCAGGACCTCGTCTGTTTTATTCTCTGGGTGCCCTGGACATGGTGGCGCCTGACAGCTATTTCTTGAATCTGTAAGCAGCTCAGAAACTGGCAGGGGCTTGATGTCAAGGAATCCCTGACTAACTTTGAGCCACAGGCCAGCTACTCACTGTAAACTACAGAAAATAGCTTCAGGGATGCCGCCGACCTCATCAGCCACAGCCACCCTTACGGTCAAGGCCACGGTGCGCAGCCCTGCCTCTTCCAGCAACGTCTTCATCCTGCACTACTGTTATTTTGTGCTCCCAGCATGCTCTGCTGGGATCTCTACTTCTAACACCTATTGGCAATTATGGATTTCCTGGACGGTGGGGAAGATTCTTTAAGACAGGCACTAAACTCATCAATCTCCAGCGAGTGCCAGCCGTCTAGAAGATCCTTAGATGAGTGAATGAATTATAAGTCACACCAGAGTGGGGTTACCAGATACAATATAAAACACCTAGTTTAATTTGCATTTCATTAAATAATGCATACCGTTTTGGTATAAGTATATACCAAGCATGGCATGGGATATACTTACGCTGAATAGCCACTGTTGCTTATCTGACATTCAAATTTAAACGAGACATCCTGGTTTGTTCGTTTTAATTTGCTAAATTTGGTGACCCAATGGCAAAGGCACCTGCAGCGAGGGACGGGAAGGGGTGACAGAGGTCAAACCTAAATGTAGGCCTGGGCTTGCTGGAGAGGTGAGCACAGCAGGCAATACAGTAGCAAGAACACTGGAGTCTAAAACGTGTTCTTGATCCAGAGAAGGTGGCAAGGTCCTGGGGTCAGCCCCTCTGCCTCTGACTCTGTAAAGAGACATCAGGGCATACTTAGGGAGCATGGCTGCAGGAGGGGAGGGGAACTGTTGGGAGATCATTCTGGTTAAGGAGAAGCTCTCATTCATAGCCTGGCACTCCTGCGGGCTTATAACAGGTCCTCAAGAAAGGTGTGTGTAGCTGAAAACACATGCCCAGAGGCTAGTTCCCCTGGTCTTCCCCAAGATAAACATGAACTTGAGAGATAAGCAGGGGCAGGACACATTTTCTTATAATCAGGAAACAATGCTTTCTTCCAAGATTAAAAGACAAGCAAGAGAAAGAAAAACTGCCCCACGCAGGTCCACAGAATTTGACAGATTTTTTTTTTTAAAGATTTTATTTATTTATTTGACAGACAGAAATCACAAGTAGGCACAGAGGCAGGCAGAGAGAGAGGGAGGGAAGCAGACTCCCTGCTGAGCAGAGAGCCCTATGTGGGACTCGATCCCAGAACCCTGGGATCATGACCTGAGCCGAAAGCAGAAGCTTCAACCCACTGAGCCACCCAGGCGCCCTGAATTTGACAGATTTTTAAATTTAACTCCTTACTATGGAAATTTCCCAACACAAAAGTAGAGAGAAGAGTATAACAGGCCCCCATGTATCATCGGTCACCTAGATTTAGTGATTATAACACTCTGCCAATTTCGTGGGACCAATGTCCTGTCGCCTCACCCCCCACTCCCCAACAAACATGCTGGTTTCCCCTAGAAACATTTCGAAAGCAAATCTCAGACATCGTATCGTTTTATTCCACTGCACGACATTTAAGGGGTCGCACACCCACTGGCTTCTCTCTGAAAGAACCGTAATCCCATTTTACGTATCTGGAAACTGAGGTCCAGAGAGGAAAAGTTCTTGCCCACAGGGACAGAGGGGCACAGTGGGGCCAGCACCCAGCTGCCAGGACCCGAGGTCCTGAGACTCCATAAGGCTCCAGGCTCAGCCCACAAGGGCACAGAACTGAGCCCCCAGCCAGCCCCCCTCCTCCTCCTCTTCCCCAAGGCAGGGCTCCAGACAGCCAGACTTTGATCTCTGCCAGGGCCGAATTCCAGATGGACGCCTCGCCAGCCTGCTAGGGCTGGGCGATTGATGGGGTGTTAATGATGTCAGGGTTTACAGACAAACTCTGGGCTGGGGCGGGGTGCGGAGGGCCGATTGTCAGCCGTGATGGGAACCAGACACCTCGGCACCACCAGCTCACGGAAGAGATGCAGGGCGAGGAGAACGGCCTGGTGGCTTCTCACACCGGAGCAACCAATAGAATCCAGAGTCAGGGGAGGGCAGGTGGTGCCAGATCCTCAAGGATCTCAGGGTGGCCCCGGAAGTGTCAGGGGTGTACAGAAACCTCTCCACGGGGATCTCATGGGCAGGGCTCCCAGCTCAGAGTCCAGGGTCAGCCACTGAGAATGACCACACTCCATCTTTCCCTGTCGAGGGCCTCAGGTTGCTCATCAATAACATTAAGAAGGTGTGACCAGATCAGAGTTCAGCAACATTTTCTGTGAAGGGCCGAAGAGTAAATACGTCAGCTTTGCCAAACACACATGCTCTTTTGCAATTACCGGATTCTGTCATGGTAGCGTGAGAGGCGCCATAGACAAGATCCAATCCAGTGGGCATGGCTGGGTGCCAATAAAACTTTATTTACAAAAGTAGGCAGTGGGCCAGATTTGACCTTTAGGCTGTAGTCTGCTGACACCCTTGAACTAGACAGTCATGAAAGGTTCTCTGAACTCTGAAAAATGTGTGAGTCAGAGATTAGGGTTCACAAACTCATACAACTATGGGGCCAGGCAGATAACATAAAGGAACACAGTAAAAGCCAGTGTAAGACTGACTAAGGGTTACCACTGGAGAGCTCCTGCCTTGCCCAGAAGGGTGGGGTGCCCTCTACTCAGTTCCAGCGGCGTGGTCAGGTGGAAATCAATTTGCTCCCAGATGTGAATGATAGGTCAAGAGAAGTTAGAAATCCGTTTTGGTGGGCGGGGGGGGGGGGAGGAGAAAGTGAAATACATTTGAAAATATTAGTTATGAACTCAAACTTAACAACAACAACAACAAACCAGTGTGTGGCCCAAATCCCAGCACATGTGGCCACAGGCCAAATGAGGGCCAAGGGCCACCCACTGGCAAACCCTGCCCTACACTGCAGAAACTGTGTTAGTGATTCACAGAAGCCCAGAGATTATGTGGGGGATCACCTCAGTGGACTGGTTGTTTTCTTCCACACTTGGAAGTCAGATGGGAAGGTCAAGAACACTGATAAGGGAGGATCCTGGCCTCAGCTCCTAAGCCTTTGTAAGCTTTGGAGACCTTTAACCAAGAATCTCCTTGCCAGGGGACAGCTTTGCCTCAGGCCCGGAACCAGTGACCTGCCAGGCTTCATTGCCTGGGGGGTGAGAGGGGGATGCAGAGACTTCTCTACTTGGGAGGAAGAAAGCCAGAAAGTTCCTCCAGCCATCTGATCTATACCCGCAGATGGCCAACCAGCTTTGGCCCCTGGAAGCTTTGCCCTTTGAAGCTGGACCCTCAGGAAGGCCAGTTCTGCTCTGGAAACCACTGTCTTCCTGGCTGGGCTGGAAGGGGCCTGGGTGGCCGGCTTGTTAGGGTTCATTGCCAACTGTCTCTGAGTCAACATCCAGACAAGATGAGGGATTCTAGAAAGGGCTACGAGAGGCAGGAGGCAGAATAAGCATATGTGTGCTGCTAGCCCAGGACAGGGATGTTTATTTTTATTCGGTGGGGTGGGGGGGGTTATGGCCTATAGGCCTGGGAGCCATTAAAAAAATGCCTATTAATCTTCCTGTTGGTCTCAGAGGGTAAAATTAGAGCCAGAAATGAGTCTGGAGCTCAAAGGACATGGGAAGGATCCGTCAAAGCTCGCCCGTGTGAACTGCAGAGGAAGAAAAGAGGCTTCCCGCCACTACCCCACACGAGTTACCAACCGCGTCCTGGTTTTTCATCTTCCTTGCGAAATCAGGTTTACTGAGGTGTATGATTTTTCAAAAAATGCACGCCTTAGGGTGCGGCCCTGTGCAAAACAGTATGGGGCATCTCAAAAAATTATAGATTGAATTACCAAATGAACCAGCAATTCCGCCTCTGGGTATATACCACCAAAGAAAAAGCAGGGTCTTGAAGAGGTATTTCTACACTCATGTTCCTGGCCAGCTCGATTCACAAAGGCTAAAAAGGTGGAAGGAACCCCAGTGTCCGTGAATGGGAAAACAGAATGTGGTGTTTCCAAACAGTGGAATACTATTCAGCCTCATAAAGAATGGAAATCCTCGGCTAAAATTTAAGGACACTATGCTAAGTGACGTCAGTGAGTCACAAACAGACGATATGAGGGACCCGGAAGCGTCAAATCTACAGAGCCGGAAAGCAGAATGGTGGTTGCCTGGGGCGGGACGGGGAAAGAGAAAGGTGCACTCTTTCATGTTAATATGGTTGCAGGTTAGCAGGATGAATAGGTTCTGGCAGCGGATGCCCCCAAAATGTGAATGTCGTTAACACGGCTTAAAAATGCTGAAAACGGTAAAATTTTACATTGTACGTATTTTACCGCAATTAAAAACTAAAAGGATTACACGTTGTCAGAAATTATGAAATGTTTAGTGGTTTACTTAGTCCAGATTATTAGGGAATTATTTAATTATCAAAATTATTAAAATCTTAAAATGCATCTAATTTAAAGGTAAAGTTCCTTGGGTTTTGCCAAATGTCACATCATCCCAATCAAAACAGAAATGTATCCCTCATCCCAGAAAGTTCTCTTGGGCCCCTGCAGAGGTCTATACTGGTTTTCAACAGCCAAATCAAAGTTTAATTAGAGGATGGATATCCCCACTACCCTGGGGTTTGGGCAAGTGGCAAGCCTAAATCTTAGTTTCACACTCACAGGACCTTCTTACTGGCCTTTTCTAAGGTTTCTATGGAAGGGGAAGGAGGGACATTTCTTCTTCATTTCTAACCAGTTGAAGGAACACCATTAACCATCCTTTCCCCAAACATACCCCCCTTACTTGGCCCCAGTGCCCATCCAGGACTCTGTCCCCAGGGGCTGTGCACCCAAGCAAGGGCTCCCCTGGGAGATTCGACTCAGACCAGCCATCCTGACCTGCCCCCACACAGCCTTGACATCTTTCTTGCTTTAGAAACGAAACGTCTGATTTGGGGCCCATAAAGATTCACCGGTGAAGGTCGCCCTCTGGTGGACAATCTTGGACATACAAAAACTATGAGTTTCTGTGCTCTTGTAGAACTTACTTTGATCCAAAATATTTGAGCGGGGAAATAATAACTTGACAGTGGAGAAACCCAGAAGGCATGGCCTTGACTAAGCTTAACATCACTCATATTAGGAAAGAGGGACGCCCTGTGCCCTGACATGATGCACTGGGAAGGGCATTTCTTCCGTGGCATTCTTGCCCCCAAATGCATAACTTCAACCTAACCACAAGACAGCTTCAGACCAGAGCCTGGTGGGCCGCGTCGGCTGCGGTGTGGACTTTATTTCTGAGCTGGTGCAGAAGAGAGGAGGCACAGGGTTGACCGAGAGCCCGCGTGCAACGTGCACGCAGAACAGGCCACCCAGAGCTCCAAGTGAGGAGAGGGCACCTATAGGGGGTCCCGTGAGTGAGAGCTTGGCTCCTGTGACAGTGGGTTGGGGATGGAAGGGGTGGTGGTAGGAGGAACTAGGATTCTGCGCTCATTTTGAAGGTGGGGTCAAGAGACTGAAGTGAATGGGTCAGACGTGGAGGGCGAGAGAAAGCAATCTGTCCCCAGCAACCCCGAGATTTTTGGCTTGAACTGGACATCTGGAAGAAGAGAAGTTTGAGAGAGGAGACGCAGGTTTAGGAGAGAAATCCACCTCATCCGTGTTTGAAATGACTACTTGCCAAACACGTGGAGGGTAAAGCAAGCCCTTCTGTGACTCTTCTGGACAAAAGGCGAGAACCGACATTTACAGAGTGCCTGCTGCGGGCCATGCAGGGTAACACACCACGCCGGTGTCAGCTCATCTGCTCCACAGGGAAATGACCTCCCCATCTCACTGACAGGGGAACAGGCACAGTGCGAGCAATAGACCTTCTCTTTCATGTTTAGAAGGTTCTAGAAAAATGGCCAGGTAAGCGCTCATCAGCCATGGTTCCCAACTCAGCTTGCTCATCGACCATCTGCTGTGTGCGGGAAAGGCCAGGTCCGTGGGGGAAACGGTGGACGGGTCGCACAGTGTGGTCAGTGCCGCGATGGTGGAAGCTCCAGTCAGGCCAGAGTCCCGAGAGGGCCAGGGAAGCCGGCCAGGATTGAGCGGGCAGGCCTGGAGACCGGGGTTGAGCAAGGAGGCCGCTGTGAGACCCAGGTAGGACCTAGGGTGACAGGAAGACATGAAGGTTCCCGCAGTGGGCAGCTGGGGTCCCGGGAGAATCATCGGGGTCCTGTACAGATCCCTCGGCCGTCCGTATCCGAGGTGACCTGGCGGAGAATCCAAGTTCGGGAGCTGTGAACCGGTTCCACGGTGTTCGCCGACCTCCATCTTGGTTTCTAAGCAGCATCTGAAGAAGTCAAGGCAGGTGACTGCGCGGGAAGACGGGCTCAGCGGGAGCCGGAAGCAGATCGGGTTGACGCTGCTCCTCCCCACACGCCGCTGGTCCACCCCAGACCTTGGCCGTGAGCTCTCCCCTGGTCTCGCCCTCCGGGGACCCGCTCCATCTGCGCTCCCCGAAGCTGTGGAACTCCGAGGGGACTCCGAGCTTAGGCAGACGGCGCATGTGTGCCGCTCGCTCCGGACTCCGGGCCTCACTAGTGGTGTCCCGGTCCGGGTTTTGGGAGTGGTGCCGAGGGGCCGTGGGGACGAGGGCGGCCGCTCTCCTCCTCCTCGTCCTCCTCCTCCCGCCCGGGTTCCCCCCTCCATTATGGTGGCTGAGCACACTCCAGGCCACGGTATGGCCCCGCCGCCAGGCTGTCCTCACCCCGCGGCCGTCCTCACCGGCTGCCTCCCGGCCCCCGCTGCTGGTGCGCTGAGGTGGTGACCTCTGGGGTCCCCGAGTCCCCTCCACCAGCCTCCACCCCTCTGTCAGCAGGCTCTGCTCCTATTTCGCAACAGCCCTCCAACCCGCCACCCTCTCCTCACCGCCCGCGCTGGGGTATGGGCCTCCATCACCCCTGACTGCCCCTTCGCCCTCCTTCCGCACCACAGTAACGGTTCTAGAAGGTCGGCGGCTCCAGTGTTTAACTTCCTTAAAACCGAGTCCCCGCGCTCCTCAGAAAGGCCTTAACGCCTGAGTCCGGCCTACACGCGTGACCGCGGCCTTCGGCGTGTGTCTACACCCCTGCTCCAACCCTCACTCCCGCACCCTGGCCGCCTTGCGCTCCCCTCCCTGGAACATTCCGCAGCACGCCCCCACGCCCGCCCCCGACAGCCACCTCACTTGCAACTTCTCCCAGGATGCGAGCGCAGTGCACTTACCCGTGGTGGTGGCCCTCACGTTACACGCGGCGACGGCATGGTCTCTCCCCGATAATCTCACTGCTGTGAGCCACGTCAGGCCCGGGAGGGGGCGTCTGTCCTGCCGCCCGCAGTGTCCCCGTGCCCAGCCCCAAGAAGGCCGAATGACTTCGAGAACTAGCCAGCCGTGAGCGAGGGACAGGACATGTCGGGTGGGGAGAGGGAAGCGGAGACAGCCAGGACCGAACGCCTTTCCAGACTGAGGAGGAGGGGGGATGAGGACTAGGAACAGAGCTCGAGGGAAGGATGAACCTGGCCCCGCCTAGCGTGACCGTGGACTTCCGGGCAGGCAGGTGGAAATAGGAGATCTGCCGCCACGGAGTCGGGAGTCACGGGGAAGGACGAGCTGACCTACCGGAAGTACGAGGAGAAAAACTATCCTGAGTTTGAACCTGGTCATGGCGGGTGGCTGTTTATCAGCCGTGCGCCTGCCCACGTTAGCAGAGTAGAGGTTGAACTGGACTAGTATTTCTCAAAGTGCGGCCCACTGACCCCTGGAGCGGAGTCGCCTGGGGAGTAGAGGGCATTTGATGCAGACTCCTGGGCCCGACCTGCCACCGACTGGCTCCGAACCTGGGGCTGGCCTGGGAATCTGAATGCTCACTGGCTCCTGGAAACCACGGGTTGGCTTTCCCAGAGAATACGCAGTGAGTGAGGCGCTAATGAGGAGCGGCCGGGTTGTGACAGAGCCAGGACGTGCGGCCTCTGGGAGGCAAGCTGATGGAGGCTGGAGGGGAGCCGAACCTAGAAGCCACCCCACCACCGGCTGAAGAAAGGAGTGGGTTTGCTGGCCGCCCTGCCTGGACTGGGAGCTGGCTGCTGCAGGGTGGGCCATTCAGGCCCATGAGAGTGGGAGGTGGGATGGTGGATAAGAGGGTTTCTTGGGGTTTTTGTTTGTTCGTTTGTTTTTGAACAGGAACGAATGCAAGACTATTGTGAATGTTTGTGGGCTGCTTTACGGTAATCGCTGATAGAATTCAAAGACGAACGTTTCTTTCCAAAGATAAAAGTAAATAGAGTCCATACACAAAAAAGGCAAAACTAAAAAAGTAAAAGCAAATAAATATGTGTATTTTCATAAGAATTGGCTGACAAGTCAAAATATAACACAGAACAGGAAATGCAAATGGTAAAAATCACCCTATTGAAATGAAATGATTATTCTGTTAAGAAATAAAATGCAACAATGTGTATGAAGAACACCTAACACAAAATGACAAAGGTTCAAAATAAATGGTTGGTCAAAGATATAACACCAGGATTCTAATAAAAGGAAACAGGAGTGGCAAAATTAATATCAAAAGATAATTTAAAGCAAAAAGTATTAGGAAGGGTCAGGATACAGAGATAAATTACGTAACAAAATACATCATAAACCTTTATGCACCAATAACGTAGTACAAAAGAAAAAAGGACAGCCCAAAATCGCCGTGGGAAATTTTAACTCCTGCTACCTACCTAGGACAGAGTCTGAGGTCTTGACAGGGGTGTAGAAGAAAGAGAAAATACACCCAAGATAGAATTAATTGGTTTCAAATCTTAATGCCTGGCGCCACACTTCCAGAAGGATGCCTATGTGTCTAACACTCTGAAATGCAGTAAGCCTGGCTGAGGAACTAATTTTTAAATTTTAATTGAATGTTAATTGAACTAATTTTAATTAACATTCAATTAAAATTTAATAAATAGGGATGCGGTATAAAATTTTTTTTTCCTATTAAATGCAACTTTATTATTTGGTAGAACTACATTTTACTCTTTAACCATCGAAAATTTAGCTTCCAGATTTAGATATGCTGTAAATGTACAATAAATACTGGATTTTGAATACTCAGTGCAAAAATAAAAATGCTGAATATCTGACAATTCTTGTAAGATTTTATATTGAAATATAAGAACCTGGACATAGTAGGTTAAATGAGATATATTATTAAAATTAATCTCACCTTTTTACCTTTTTATGTGGCTACTAAAATAGAGAATTACATTTCTGACTCACATCGTATTTCTATGGGACAGTACTGCCCAACAGGACACACCTTGTTCTGAAGGTTCCAGAGAATGTTTGCAAGAACCGATCAAAACTAGATCACATTGTAGTAAGAGAAAATTAGAGTCCAAGAGACTTTAAATTCGAAGGGAACTTTCCTTTATTAAAAAAAAAGGAAATGAAGAACTAAAAGTCTAAAAATAAGAATGAAATGCTAAAACATCAACACCTGCAGGATGTAATCCGTTTTACCACAGTCCCGGATCAGTCATTTTACCCCTTTCGAGTCAGACACCTCTGAGAAGGGGATGCAACAGACCCTCTCCCTAGACAAAGGCACTCACATGAAGACTTATGTGTATCATCTGAGCAGGGCCACCTGCATCCAGAAGGCCCCGGGCTCTAAATGCCTGTGTCATCAAAAGTGAAAATAAATTAACTAAGCAGGCAATTAAGATTCAAGGAAAATGAAACAAACCCTTAAGGAAACTGGGAAAAGGAACAGCAAGATAAAAGCCAGGATAAAAACAGCAGAATTGTTAAATCCATGAGCTGTTTCTTTGGGAAAAAATTAAAACAAAGAAACAGCACCCTGCTAGAAAATAAATCAAGGAAAGAAACTGCGTCAATATTGTTAGAAATGAGAAGGAACATATGTGACCAAAAATAACACATTCAGGATTAAGGGAGTACTCTGCACAATTGCATACTAATACATTAGGAAAACTCAATTTTTTTCCCCTATAAAAATCCAAATTACCAAAATTGACAGAGGAAATAGAAAACCTAAATCAACCACCAAAAAAAAAAATTCCTGCATTTTCTAATATATATATTTTCTGCTCTCCAAAAAGGCAGCGAGATGTGGTGAATTTGCTTCTAAATTATTTCCAATTTTTGAGGTGGATTCCACTCTTTCAAGAGTCTGTGTTTGGCTAACGTTTCCTGGGTGCCTACTCTCAGCCCAACACAGTTGTCATGTAAGGTCAATGCTCCTGTGTCCCAAAAAACTGACTAGAAGGTCATCAGTTTCATCCTGGGAGGCACACCTGACCTCCCTAGACCTGACAAGGGAAATAACCTCTCTAAGCTTTGTGGAGAGATCTATCAACAGGAACAAAAATTGGTGTACATGTGTATATGTGACCATTATTTCTTCCAGAATGAGAACTCACATGCATGACAGTAGACAGGAAGTTATTTATGTAAACAAGGCATATAAATTTACTAAGAACCTCAAGACCTCTAAGTGAACAAAGATTTAAAAGAGAGAAGCTAACTGACAAAATGTTTACTGAAAGATATTCAAGCTCAAATTAAATAAGACAAGCACTATTTTATAGGTTAAATTAAACTGATTTTCCCCCAGAGCACACACTTTGCCTTGTGTTAGCCTTCTCCTCTTAGCTCTGGTGTGGCTGATTTTCCTGAAGGTTGTCCGGCTTTCTGAAACAGGTAGATGGCAATGTGCCGTATCTACTAACAGGGCAATGAAGGCATAAAATAGGCAGCAGCAGGCAGGACACACCACGTGCGGCTCATTTGTACGTGGTCTGCCTGTTCTGAGTAGGGGGTGATACTAATTGCTCTTAAGACAGATTTGCTTTGACGCCTAGAAGTGAACAGCATGGAGTAACAGCCCAGACAAATGCAGATTTTAGTAGATGATTAAAACAAAACATGTGCTTTTTCTCACTCCCCTGCTTGTTTAAAAAAAAAAGTGACACTGACCCTCATGTTGTCTGTGCCTTCCTGGTAACTAATGTTTATTGAGGAAATAACCTTTTACAGAGAAAAATCAATACTTCAGTCTTACCCAAGCTCCATCCTGGAGATTAAACTTTCTTCCTCATCAACTTCTATTTCTTATCTGCTTCATTACTTTGGAGTTTAGGCAGAAGCAGGAAGGGTCAAAAAAATATTTTTTTTTTTTTAAACTTGAACTGAAATTTTCAATTGCAGTAGCAGAGGACTGGTAGGTCTGGTTCCAAGTAGAGTAAGATGCCCAGGGCATTCGTTACAACCACACAGTGACCCGGCACAACAGAATTTTCTAATGGTGTCTCGTTAGGTATTAATGGCATTAAGTAATTACTGTCGAAGTGAACTTGTTGTCAAGGGGATGTAAACAAGCAAATCGTTTAACAACAAGATAACATGGCGATACATTAAAATTGCATTTTGATCGGATTTTAGCATGTGGTAGATTCAAAAGTGAAAAAAATATGTTCTTTACGTCATGGCTTGTGTTTTGTTAAGGACAAGTGGCAAGGACAAGTTTCAGTATGTGGCTTCTGCTTCAGCAGTCTTATGAGAAGTCTGCTTTTAAAATCTTCTACTGACAAATTGCACTTTTTACCCAAAAAAATGTATTTTTTTAGCTCTTTGATAACTGTTGGGAACAAATCCTCCCCCACACCTTCCTGAACAGTGGGAACAGGAAGTGGCGTGGAATTGGAGCAAAGCAAATGGCTGGAGGCTGATGGTTCCTGAGCGCCGGTCAGATTTTTCTTCACCTGATTTGCAAAATGTCTAAATGCACTCAACAAATAACTTTTCCTGCCTCAAAGAGGTTTGGCTGCGGTTGCCAAATTGGTGCAGCCAGTGGTTATGAAAACAACATTCACAAACTACTGGATCAAGTCCCACCCAATGTAGGAGTTAAGTATCTAAGCTAATGAACGCTTGTAAAAATTATCATCTAATTCTGCTTATTAAGGGGACACAGGTATCACTGGACTGACCTGATTACAATGGATCTGGGGCGTGTGTGGTTCTTTTATAATGCTTTTGGCCAGCAGCATTACAAACTGTGCCGTGGTGACTGGGGAGGCAGAGACGGGAGTGGTCTTCTAACCGAAACGTGGCCTCGCTGTCCACCTTCTTCAATGGTACAACTACAATAACATGGTCACAGCATTGCCATTTGCAAAGTATTTCTCAGACTCACGCCCGTCCTTCGTTGGCAGATAAAGTAACAGAGGCCGAGCAGTCTCAGCAGCTTTCCCTCTAGGCTCTAACAATGTTAAATTCAGAACAATGCTATTTCTAAATGGATGGAGGAAGGTTAAAAGCAAGCTCTTTCAACATTTAGTCAAACTTTGTAAGCTCTGCCAAGTCCTGGGGTCTCCCATTTGAGCAAGATTCTGCCCCTGAGAGCCTGTGGTTCTCCCTAGTGGATGGACCCAAGAAGGAGGACACAGTGGCGGCTGTGCAGTCAACCAGCGCCCTGCATGCACCTGCTGGATTAGATAGCATTCTACTGTCACCAGCCTGTGAACAGGGCAGAGAGCAAAGAGAGATCTGCTATTTCTAAGGAATATCAAAGAGAAACTGGCCCAGATCGTGAAGAGAAAGGAAGTGGAAAACAGACTTATAATTTGTTCTAGGATTGACCATCATCTGTGGGTCACAGATCTGATCTACTCCGAACAGTTACAGAACTAACCACCAGGGCTCCTACTTCAACATCGTGTATGTAGGCTCTCAACACGAATGTAGGAATGCAGTAATACCCTGGAGTATGAGAACACCATCTGAGAACAACTGTTGGTTAGGGGGGGTTACCGCAGTAAAGTCCTACGTCCATCTTACTCTGGAAGGTAGAGCCTGGCTCCTAGCCAAGGAATGTTCAATCCATTACACATACACCTTCTGAACAGGTGTGGATCATTTTGTTACAAAGACAGGATGGGAGGGGAAAAAAGCCACTCAAAGTTTCAGTAATTCAATAATTTATTCCTCTAAAAAAGTGTGTAAAAGTATATAGCTCTCATTCACAAGGTATATATGAATGACATTTAAAATGGAGGCCTTTTAGTATTGTTTCTTTTTATCAAAGTCTTTAGTGTACTGTACCAGCGCTATACTGTAGTTTTAAATGAACTTCACATATTTTTGTATTCTTTCAAATTGTTTGCTATATATAAAAGAAGCTCACTGCAAAATGCTTGAAGGAAAAAAGGAAACAAAAGAAATTCAGAACTTCCCAGAAATGTACAGCTTTTACATTTAAAAAAGGTTCTGAAATATACATACAAGCATGCTGCACAATCCCACCCTCTCCCTTCCCCGCTTCCCCTTTTTAGTTCAAACCATGGTAAGAGTTCTGATTTCTGCAGAATTTCCAAAATTAAAAATAAAAAAAAAAAATAAAATAACTTCTCACTCTGTAGCAAATCCAGGGCTTGTACATTTCAGATTAATTCAGTAAAAAACTCACAAGTAAAATAATGCATATTTAAGGGAAATATTATACAGACTTTTTCACACAGAAGTACATAATAAGATTTTTTAAAATCTATTGCCATTCATTTATTTTTGCACAAAAACGTATAAATATGTCACCAGCTTTTCTTAACTTAAAAAACTTAAATAAAAGACACCAGATGAAAACTACCCTTTGCTGCCTTTTTTTTTTTTAATTTTTGTAGGGGTTTTTGTTTTTTGTGTTTTTTTTTCTTTTTTTGCTTAGAATTGGGTTTCTAGGGAAGAAAAGCCCCTGCATTAAAAACAGCCCATATTAAAAAAAAAATTCAAAGTTCTGATGAATTCTGGGAAAAAAAGCAACCCCAAAGTGGTAAAAGATTACAAATATCTACTTTACAATTTGTCTTCTCACCAAGATAACTTTATACAAGTTTACAATCTTCATCATCTTATGCTCTTCAAAAGGCCTTGAGAATTTTCCTTTCTGATTAAGAAAAAATAGCACTGCAATATTTTTAAAGTCAATTTTACACTGTACATATTAGATACAAATGGTGTGATATATCAGATTTTTTTAACCTATACATTGCGAAAGTCACCCCCCCCCATTGGTGGCACAGAGAATAAAATTATCCATTTACAAGTTACTTCTCTGCTTACATATTCCCACCACACAACTTTTTTTAATATAATGTTTTAAACGTTAGATTATTTCAAGAAAAATACTTTTACAAAATCATATCAGTTATTACATTTTTCCTTTTTTTTGTTTTTTTTTTTTGTTTTGTTTTGTTTTTTGTTAATAACCAGGATATGGAAGTCTCTTGGAAGAACTTTAAAATTTGCATGATTCTCTCCACAGATGACTAGAGCTTAACAGCCTGACCAGAGTGGCTTGCGGGAGGCAAGCCCACGCCCACTGCCCTCAGACAGAAATACGCTGCGACATCAGGGTCAGAAACGGGGTCTTAAAGACAACCCTCTTGGGCCTGGAATGAGGAGTCATAAAATACTTCAATTAGCCATTAATGCTTTAAAAAGGCATTATTTTTTTTTTTTTAAAAAAAGTCCCACCACAAAGGCTCAACTTCAAGTACTAATTTAATGGTTAAGTTGTAATATTTCTTTGAAATAATATTCCTATGGTCCAGAAAAAAGTCACCATATTTATAACTGATTTTATGAGCAAACACTTTCAATTATGATATGTACATGAGTCCCTTTTGAGCTAATGAGAGGAGAGACCTGGCTTTCAGTAAGAATTCACTAGAAAATATATTTCCGTTGTGACTATATAAAACTAATGAAGGTACTTGCCTCCATGGCTCTGGGTTGAGCTTGACTGCCTTCTGTATAAAAATGTTATCCTTCATGAAACGCTGGCCACTTTTAATAAGAAACATGGCAGAATGTTTACCCAGTTTGTTCTTAGTAAAGCCTACTGCTGGGTGGTTTTGAATATATTACTTTTTAGGCATATCTCCCCAATCTGTTTTCACTCCTTTTCCGGCTTCTAGGACAGAGGTATGTAGTCAAAGAATCCTATGGTGGATCTGAGTTGGGTTTCAGCTACTGTACCTGGTCCTCATGGATTAAAAAAAAAAAAATTAAAAAGTCACAAAAAACATGACAAAACAACTTAAAATAAATAAACAAAATGAAGATGCCTCCAGACCTTTTGTATCTACACACAGGTATGAAGTCAACCAAAGCATTCATGCCGATCTAGATGGGAGCACTAGGGAGACAGAAACCCCATTATGAAGTCATATACTTGACCTGGTTCTTATCTTTAAAAAGTCCCAGATTATGGAGTTCGGTTAACCCACAGGCCATACACCAATAACTAGAGGATTTCATCCAAAAGGGCTAAACTGCCCTTGTTTTTAAACAGAGACTGGAAACACAGACTCTTGTGCAAAAGGATACTGTCTCTTCTGTTTCCCTCTTAAAAACCAACAACAAAAAAACTTCCTGTGGACCAGTGGTTTGGGGCTGCACACACCATAACCCTGGCTAAAAGTCACTGCTTATGGAAGTCTCCAGGTCCACGAGAGAAGTGTCAGTGAATCCCTCTGGTAATGAGCACTGCAGAGGAGTAATCACAGTGCAGGATTGTAGAGCGTGGTCTCAAGAAGAGGACGTGGGGCATTTGCAGAGTGGAGCAGGCTCCTCGGATGAGGCTGCAAGAAGGAGGAACTGAGCCAGAGAGAACAAGTGCTTTTCCAATTAAAGTATATTCATGATGGCGTTGTACAACTGAGTGAGCACCACAAAGTGGACGGGAAGGCAGGAGGTGCGGTCCTGGGTGGCCGGATTGCACGTGAGCCAGGACAGAGCGTTGTACTGCTCCAAAACAAACCTGCCAGAGAGAAGACACAGGTCAGAGGCATAGGCGCAGCAGAGGAGACGCTGGCTGTACATGTGAGCATTCCAGATGTCAGCGGGGGAGGGCCTGGGTCATTCTTGCCCTCGGCCCTGCGGTCCTTCCTTTCACGCACCCGCTGCACCTAGCCCTGCACGACTGCCACAGGCGGAGTCGCCTGTGCTGTCTGTATAAAACGGGCACCTGGTTTCAAGGAATTCATTAAAAAAAAAAAAAAAAAGGCAGTGAAATAGCTCATGGATATCTTTATATTAACTACTGAAATGATACTGTTTTTCATACACTTGATATTATTCTGATATAATTTTGATACAATTGATATAATTATTAAAATTAACTTCAACTTATTTTACTATTTTAATGTTGCTACTAAAAAAATTTAATTAGATATGTGGTTCCCATATGTGGCTCCCATTCTCTTCAACAGTGCTGCACTAGAGACCCTGAAAGCCAAAATCATGTTGATCAGGTTTTTGCTTAATTTTCAAATCATTTAAGAGTTACCAAACACTAGAAAAAGCTTGCATATTTCCGTAAGGTACATGAAGAATGTTTATGACCTGCGAAAGTGCAAGAGAATTAGTGTACACTTCTGGGAGAGATGTCCCAACTATGGAATTTATGTTCCAGTTAATTTTATTTATAAAATCTGTGTCAGGGGGAGTAAAAAAGATGTTTTCAAAGCCAAGTGCTTGAGGTTCCAGGCTCTGTCTTCTAACCACCCACCCCCTAATTCTGATCTATTTTCATCACCATAAAATGCCTCCTTTAAATAGGAAGCAAGGGCAATTGTACTCGTACATACCTATGTAATTTAACAAAGTATACTATCCACTGCTCACACAGGGGGACTGCAGCTTTCACTGGCTAATTAGACAGTGCTCCCCTGCACAAAAGGCAGTACACTTTCCACATTTAAAACACCTTGGAAAAACAAAACTGAAGGAAGATTATTTCAGTAATCTTGTACAGTTATGTTGCCTATGTCTGTATCTACCTTAAAACATCAGATGTGGTTTTGGAGTCAAGAGGATGTGGAACCCGCTGAGAATTCCTGGCAGGGAGAAGTTCGTCCGTCTGTGCTACAGAAATGTGGTGATGCAGCGAAGCCTGGCAAAAGAACAAAGACAGTTACCTTCCTGGCCTCATCAACCACGGAGCAGGAAAAAAGGCAGACCCACATCTGCTCGCAGCAGATGCCCCCTGGAGTCCTTAGAAGTCACTGCTTCTAGAAGCGTGAATTTTAAACTCACAGTAACCCAATGTGATCCCATTATATGTAATGTAACTCCATATATAGCTTTCCAGCAAATACAAATGCACTGCAAATGATTAGATACCATGCTTCTTTGGGTTTTAGTCTCTAAAAGGCGACAGGGTCTGGATATGACTGGTTGTCTCCTTGTGGTAGTCATTCAACATGTTCTTCTAACCTGACTTCCCATAAGCTGACAGATCTAGAGGCTCAAATTAGGCTCAGTTTCTTTCTGGGGGAGGGAGGGAAACAGGGTGCACGAACACTTCATAACAGATGCTGTGTCCTTCTTACCGCATCCTATCATAAGGCAACTAATGTCTGCTGTCCCACTTGAAGTGCAACTGATCACTGGGTAAGAGGTCATCAGCATGCTCCATTCATTAGAAAGTTCCCCAACAATTTTTCACCTAATGGCTTTAGCATAATTTTACTTTCTTAAATAATTGAGAAATACAGTATGTGAAGGAGAGTTAATATAAATGCTTTTCTATTTTTTAGTTGCCAGATTAATGAATTGTTGCTCTAGTAGCTTCAGAAGGTGACTGAGAAGATGTTCTGGTTTTCAATACAATTATGAACCCATATATTTGTTTCAGTCTCCTGCTACCACTGCTCTTCTTTATGTTCAAATTGTCCCATAATTGGTCAATGGGAACCCTCCAGTAGGCTCCTGGATCCTTTGAAGTAACTCTAATTATCTTATGTAACTTTTTTGCTTTTCGGTGTGACAACATATCATAGGTTCATCTTGAATATTTCTTACTTCAGACCTACAATCAGTCCTTTCTTCAAAGGAACTCTGGTTCTTTCAAATGATAAATGGTATTTCAGAATGACAACTATAGCAAGACAGTTGTTTATGGATACGAAGCTGTTACTGCTCTTAAGCTTTTTCAGTAGACGGAGCTAAAAAATGTGCATGCTTTTCTTAAGAGGAAAAAATAAATCTAGGTTCATCCTGACAAGTCTAATCGGAAATAAAGATGACATGGATTTTTTATGTAACTTCCTGGGTTTCATCATAGCATGTCATAGCCATTAAAGGAAATTGCTTCAATTGTGTTTGGTTTAACCTCTCCTAGTTTCTTTTTGGAAACACAAGCAGGTGTGTGCATGCACACACCTTATCACAATTACTATAAGGTAATCTACACTCAGAAGACTGATTATACGACAACAGTACTTGCTTCGCTGTGGATAACTAACACCCCACTGAACGGATATCCTAGTTCATCCAACTAGTCCCTTACTGGTAAACGATTCGGGTGCTTCCAATCTTTTACATTTTTCATTTTTTTTGGTGTTGCCAGTTTCTTCTGAACAGACCTCCAGAGGTGAAATTGCTGCATCGATAGGGAAGCATGTGGGGTTGTGTCACCTGGCTTTCCTACTGGCACCAGGGCCATCTCCCCCACAGCCCTGCCAACAGAGCATATTGTCAAATTTCTGGCTTCTTGCCAATCTGTGGGTGAGACATGGATTTCATTCCAGGTTCTTTCATCCAAACTGAAGTGAGAGATCTTTTGTTTTAACCCTTAAATTCCAAGATCTACAAGAATGAGCACGTGTCAAGGTAAATTTAGCTGCCTCCTGCCCTACTCTAATGAAGAAGCTGAAGCCTATGGCAGAAGGGGAAGAGATCAATGATCACCTCCGCCCAAGCTCACCTTCAGCGATGGCAATGCAGCATGGACTGACACAGAACCAAGTGTCCACCCGACTCATGCCCTGTGGACCCCACCAAGTCTCCACGTTGGGTTAACGTGATTGCTTCCTCTGTGTTAATGGCTTTGGGTTCCTCTCTTGATTTACTCCCCACCCCACCCCCCACGAACTGTATTTAAAATCCCCTCAGAGTATAAGAAGATGTGAAAGAAACAGGGAGCACAGTAAGACTGTGCTAAGATTCAAGTTTCTAATCAAACCCGAATTTAAGCATAAGACCCTCCTCCCCAAAACTTCAAACATGACACCAAACCAACCTTTAGGAAGAGGGGGCACTGGTTCTGAGCCTGCGGACACGATGACCAAAACCACTGCGGGAGATTCTCCGCTTTGGCAGTTGATACAAAATACCCGAGGGCCAGAGGCTGCTGCTTTAGCTCCTCAGGTGCCTCTCTAGAGAGAAGACGTTCGCCCTGACTCTGCAAAACAAAGTCCCAAGAGCATGATCAGCACTTATCACTTCGAAGAGAGCTCGCAATTCAACTTTTTACCAAGTCACTCTGCACACTGTGGACCCCCTTCTGGCAGCCTTTCACACAAAAACGCCAGGTGACTGAGAAAGGTCAACAGGGGAGGCACGTGGTCTTTGCTGCATGTGAAGACACCTGATGAGAAATATGGCCCAGGCAGAAGGTCCCAGCAAAACTAACTACATCTACGTGAGTCAAGCAAATACAGATTTATTTGCTCTGGTTTCTTTTCTGTTCAAGTAAGATGGGTTCCATGGCATAAGGCATCAAACTAAAGGTGGAAAGGAAGGCCTCCGGCAGCTGAAGACACCCCCACACCCAGGTGCTCTTTCACCAGCAATCAATCAAAATACATGAGCACACCTGTCTACTGTCAACAACACAGATGTTAGGAAAACGTTAACACTGCACCACTCCTTGTGTGACAACAGTGTCCCTGACCCCCCCAGTGGTGTAAGATCTGCTCAAGAAGAGGCTTTGTTTTAATTTTCAGCAAACTCCTTAATACGAAACCTCTGTGAGAGCCTTACTGTGCATTTGGCAACTGATATTTTCCTCCTCTTTGGTTCTTTTAGCTGGCTCCAAGAGCTGAAAATTACTTTTTATGCAAGCAGTAAGAAGTCATCGTTTGTTTTCAAAGGCCTTCTGTTCGGAGGAAAAAAATAGTCCTCAACTATCACATCAAATTGTATTAATTCTGAGTTGATCAAAAAATAAAAACTTACTGCAACCCTGAACAAATTCTTTCTGCTGTTGTAATGCCTTAACTGGCTATCAAAAATTAATGCTTCAGGGGCGCCTGGGTGGCTCAGTGGGTTAAGCCTCTACCTTCGGCTCAGGTCATGATCCCAGGGTCCTGGGATCGAGCCCCACATCGGGCTCTCTGCTCAGTGGAGAGCCTGCTTCCTCCTCTATCTCTGCCTGCCTCTCTGCCTACTTGTGATCTCTGTCAAATAAATAAATAAAATATTAAAAAAAAATTAATGCTTCAGAAAGGGGAACTACTCTGAGAGCTGCTCAGGGGTCACTGGGCTGCAGGTGCTCAGGACAGAAAAGGGCCACCTGACCAGCTTCAGAACATGCAATCTCGGACTTCAGGGCCTGAGGGTCTGACAAAGGCAGAAAGTACAGCAAAGCTCTGTTTCTTACAAACTCACATGGCAATTCAAAGACCAATTCTTTGTTCCTGGATAAGCTAAAGTGCAACCAAGGGCACTGAAAGGTGGTTGTTATAATTTCCATTTCACAGATAAGGTAAATGAGGCTAAGAAAGGCCAAGAAAGCTTGGTCAAGGTCACCATGCTAGAAGCTGTGCAGCTGTAACTCGGAGCTACGTCTATCAAACTCCAGGGCATGTGTTCTTAGTTGCTATGCTATTTGCCTCTAGAATTCACATTAATCCTAAATTAAAACTATCTGACATAAAATCTGAAATCTTGGTTCCTATCACAACAATCTCCAAAGAACCCATAAACTGTCATTAACTGACAAATGATTATGGAGGAAATAAAGACGTTTAAAAAAAACTCTTCCTTCTAGAAAGGAGGACTGGGGGGCAGGCAGTTACATGAGGGTAAGCCTACTGAGTCACTCTTTCCTGGTTTTATGTGCTCTATGACTAACATTCTAAATCTTCTTTCTTTTGACTGTCCCTCAATGAACTCCAGGCTGGCAACGAAAGTCCCACGGACAGAAACCTAAGTCCTCTTACTACAACTCTGTCTTTAAATGAGTGTGAGAAGAGTTGTTTATGCTTGCCGAGTTTAACATAGTAGACAGAGCCATTTTTCTATGTCTTAAACCATCAATCTCACAATATTTTAAATAAAACGTACAAAAGAGTGAATCATCTAGCTTTTAAACAAAGTTAACACAAGCTACAGCAGAACCTTTTACTCTTCGATCCTGTTAATCCACCTCCAACATCCCTGGGATATTTAAAGATGAAAACTAGTTGTCGGCTTTGATGTTTTTCCTTAATACTGGGGCATGAGCCTGGACACATCTCCAAAATCAACCTTTCATGGGCCCTTGCCATTTTGAAACCCGGCTAAAAGAAAGACTGGAACTATATACAAACTAAGGCACCATGACATGAAACAAGAAGAGTAAAACTCGTTTCAGAATAATCAGAAAAATCAACCAACAACAATGTGTTCTTAATTAAGACAGTCACTTTACATGTTAAATAAGCAGGGCTGTCAAAGTAGCCCTGAAAAGTCACTATTTTGGCAAAAGTAAGTAAGTAAATAAATAAATAAATAAATAACTGGGAAGCAGCAAGCAACCAAACCTATTTTTTGCTGAGAAAACAGTCGTTGGGAAAAAAAAAAAAAAAAAAAAAAAGCCTCCCTGCTGTAATAGGACTATTCTTCTGATAAAACATATTCATCAGGAACATTTTTCAGGAATAATGATCCATTTCTTTCTAATTCCTGCCTTCAATTAAAACAGAACAACTAGAGAGTCACTTTTCCACACTGATTTCTCTTGTACCAGGGCCAAAGACCATGAAGAAGAAAGGTGCATGAAGTAAAGAGACAATCACCCTTCTGGAAGATTATTTTCCCTGAAGGCTGAGGTTGTTTTAAACAACCTACTTTAAATCATCCTTACCCGACTGTGCTGGAAGTGAGAGCCCACACCAATTCCAGAAGGAGAGCCTGGGGAAGGAACTGGGGAGGAGTTGGGAGAGGAATGGAGGTTCCCAGTCATTAATATGCCAATATCATTGTCCATATCATCTGGGAATGGAAGGTCAACAAACATGTCATCTAGAAAGGAGGGAGGAAAAGCACAGAAATTTGAAAAATAATCCATATCCACAATTTAAACAATATTCAGTTTTGTTGGCCCAGGACTGTTACAAGCACACACTGTTAACAACTTGGTAAGACTTATTAATGTGTTGTCTACTGGATGCAAGTTGCTGAGAATTATTTTTGCATTTTGTATTCTGTTCAATGATCTTCTAATGTGAAGTATTAAGAGACTGGAGAAATAAAGAACATAAAACAAAACCCCACACTCTGTGTAGCTTCCAAAGACACATAATAAGTTATGGCAAAACAGCTAAAGAAGCAATTTAATTATTAAACAAAGTTAAAACTGACACCATCTAAGAAAACAGCAGACTCCATCTACATATCCAATTAGCATCTAAAACACTGGAGGCTGAATTAATACATATTAATAGGTGTGAACTTGCCCTGAAACTGGAGGCCTATTCCAAAAGCAGATCAAAGCATGATGTTTTCATTAAGAAATCCTCTCCTACATTATAAAAGTAAGGTACACACACAGCAGAAAATTTGGAAAGTATAAAAAGGGAAAACTATCACCCAGAATGCAAGTACTGTGAACGTTTTTGCTATGATTTTTTTTCTCATATTGTTATTCCATTACGATCACACGATGTATAAAGTTTGGTATCTTTTTACCACCCGCCCTAAACAGGAGTAAATGTGGGTAGCTATTAAAAAAATCTTCAAAAAACAATGCAAATGGCTATATAATACTGGGCATTTTAGTTTATAAGTAATCACTACTTAACAAATGCCTTAATAGATAATCAAACCAAAGAAATCTATTAAGAATAATCAAATAAGGAGTTGTTTTGGAGCAAATTAAATTCCCAACAATTAGCTAAAGACAGGAGCTATTTCACACTGTCTGGGAATCTGCAGACCTCTCAAATCAGATCAGTGTTTACTCTAAGAGTGGCCCCCAGGTACCAGGCACGACCAGCCTGGTATTTTTTTGCCTTTGGGGAAAAACTAATTACACAAGAGAGGAAAATACTTTTTTGGTCCTGGTAATAGTTGTACATGAATCTTCGAAACCAAACAGATTCTCCAACCTTCAATCCCCTCTTCGTATTTTTTTATGGTTTTTTTTTTTTTTTTTTTTTTTTTTTTTGGAACACATGCAGCAGCCCACTGACTCCCTGCTTCAGCTCTGCATGTTGCTGGAGAATCTGAGCTCTATGCTTCTATGGCCTTCCACACTCACCATTATTGGGGCTAAACCCATCTTCATTGGGATAGTTGGCTGGAGCCACCTGGATGGTTGATGATGTTGGGAACACCAAGATGTGCGTACAGGAAGCATCTTGAGGGGTGTTCAGCTGAGATGACTGCATGTTCAGAGCGGTACTTCGGCCAAAAACAGAGCCCATCGTGACGGCATCTTTAAAATAAAAAAAATTTTTAAAAAAAGGAAAAAAAGAAAAACCATCAGTTCCTTCTGTGCATCAGTAAACAACTCCAGAAATGAAGTTTTAGGAGGACCTGAGCTAGAGAGACAGGAGTCTGACACAGACTCAACACGACTGCTAAGATGGATACACATTTACAGTTCTGCCTAAATGTGTAAATATCTCTTAAAAAAAAAAACAAAAAAAAAAAAACAAAAAACAAACAAACAAAAAACAAAACAACCAGACTCAGAGCATACAGTTATGATAACCCAAGCCTCATGTCATATGGGAAAGGTTAAGCTAAAACTGGACTGTGCCCACTAAATAAGTTTTAATTACTTATGTAAGAAGCATTTCTAAAAATAAATCTCCCACTTTCTTCCTGTGGTTGCTCACAATTTATAAAGGACTGTTCTCCTAAATGATACAATTTTGTAGAAATGGTACCATTCAACTAATAATTATGGTAACTAGCATTTATTGAGTGCTCACTACATGCCAGATTCTGTGCTAAGCTCTGCATTCACCAACGTCACGTCATTCAGTCATCACAGCTACCTTGAGGCACGATTATTATCCACATATCATACGGAGGGCAGAGAACAAAGAAGTTATGAAATATGCCCAAGTGGCGCAGGCAACAATGAACCTAGGGTCTAAAGAGGCCAACAGAGGACATCTGCTTCTCACTGGACTGATGACAAATAAGCTCGTTCTCACAAAACGCTACTGGTTTTTATAGGGAGTAAGTGGACAGGATGTCCCATTTGATCAGAGGCATATCCAGAGAGTAAGAGCAGACTGAAAAAGGTAGAAAATTAGATAGAAAATTGCTTAGTTATAAAATTATCAAATAGCTTAGTTGCTAATTTTTTAAAATCCTATGGCCACAATCTTTTGGCTATCCATACACTGGCACTCCCATTTACTGAGCACTTACTCTGGGCCAGATATAGCATTAATCACTTCACCTTTCTACTTGTCTCACCATTCATCCTCAACCACATCAGAAAGACTCAAATATCCTCATGAGGCTGCTCAGACATTGCCAAGTATTTGTCTTCAAAAGAATATTCAAATATGTATCATGACAGTAGTGTTCCCTTCTGGAGGGTGATCCTCATATACCAGCAACAATCAGGGTCAAGCCACAGTAACTGGCCATGACTCTAAGAGCTCTCAGTCTTAGACTCTCTTCCAAATGATGGTCAACAAAGACAACAAAATCACAAACCCCTGCCTTTGGAAGAGACCAAACTTCCATTTTTGAACCCTAAATACAATCTTCTCTCACAAAGATAATGAAGATCTATTCCACACTTGTCTGTAGACTTAAGTTTGAGTGAGCTGAACTGATGTGATACCTAATTACTGAAACTGACAAGAAGAGATTCACCTGGCATCACTACGAAGGACCCCTGGGGCTCCATGGCAACCAGGCAGGCACTAAGGATTGAAGGAGAGTCTGCGGCAGAGATCCCACACATCCGGCACACGTCCTTGAGCCGTTTGCTGATTGTCTGTAGTGAACATTCTCCAAGGAGGATACTCCAATCTGAAATCAAATATCACGGCCATACTCAGTCTTCAGAAATTCACAGACAGGAGGCTTAAATGTTTTACCAGATTTGCTTGGTAATTGAATTTCCAGGATTGGCCCTAAAGGGAATAAGGCTTTGTACAGGTTCCCCTCCTTACTATAAAGAAGACGTTCCCTGACCTCTCTTACACTTCATTAACAAAGGAACAAAGGCCTACTATTGAGTAGACTGAAATCATGTCTGAAATGAGCCGGAAGAGTCCGGCGCACACCCACATAGATTTAGGTGCTTCAGATGCTTTTTCATGATGAGGCCAACTTGTTCTATCCTTCCTTCTCCCCTCCCTTCTCCAGTTCTGGTTCTTGCACCCCCCCCTCACCCTACCCGCCAACCCTCCACTTCCCCCTGCCCCGCCTCAGCACTTTTCCTTAGAAGAACAGCTCGTTGGAGGCAAACCTCCGTTCTGTTTACTGTTGTAGACTGGCTGTTTCCATGAAAGGCAAGCAGTACAGAAATAAGGGGAACCCTTCTTAGAAGGCCCAAGGGAGCAGATAACAATGGGTGTGAGTGAAGTGCTCCAAGTGACATCACACTAATCGTTCAGATTAAAATGCTGGCACGAATTCTCTAATATTTGCTGACTGCCTTACACAAAGGCACTATGTGTCCTCAGAGAACTGTAGAGGGTTACGTTACTCTGGGAATGGAAAAGCCCTTAGTCTTCTCTTTGACCCCCACCACACATGGAGCGTGCCTTGCTCCTGCAGCAGCACATGCTGTCCATGTCCCGCCCCACTGTTCCACTGAGGAAAGGCTACTCCACCACAGGTTTCCACTTTTACGTAGTTTTATCAAACATACTGTGCTCCCTTTAAAGAGATGAAAGGAACAACTGTTCCTTATTTCATATTCCTAAAGAATCTTATGCTGAAGTGGCTGAAATAAAAGTGAAATAAGACATGAAGAATGTATTTTTAAAAGCCACAGAAAAATCAAACAGGCATGAGTTTTTAAAACCAAGTGAGAAAGAAAAGGCAGTATATGTATTTTACCACAGATACTCTGGTGATAAAAAACAAAAATTCACAGAGTTGACTCTGAACTCTGTAGGCTCACATACAATACTATCCCACCGAAATGCAACACGGTGCATTTCGTGCACCGTGTTGGGGACCTCAGGTCCCCAAAGGAATGAAATGTAGATTGGTAAACTGATTTCCTGTATACTAGGCTCTTCTCGATGTCTTTAACCCCTTAAAGTACATTGTCTCTCAACTTTTTGATGGGATCGGTCACACTTATATTCTTTTCCCCTAAGAAATAAGAAGAGTATGCCCCTGCTTTAAAAAAAAAAAACAAAAACACACACACACACACACAAAGGAAGGAAATGGCCGTAATAATTATCGAAAACACCAAGTGACTAGACTAGGAGGCTACATTTTTATCCTCTCTTCTTCTTTTCTATTATATTCTAACTTTTCCCAAGGGTTAAGAGCAGCTCAAACCCTTTAAGAGATAAGAGCGACTATAAGGCACACCAAGAGATGGGACAGGAAATGTCCCGACAATTGAAATGATGAACCCCCAAATGTATCAGACCTCCAGGCTCCCAACAGAAGATTCATTTTTAAAGAATATTATACTTGGGGCGCCTGGGTGCCTCAGTGGGTTGAAGCCTCTGCCTTCGGCTCGGGTCGTGATCTCAGAGTCCTGGGATCGAGCCTCACGTCGGGCTCTCTGCTCAGCGGGGAGCCTGCTTCCTCCTCTCTCTCTGCCTGCCTCTCTGCCTACTTGTAATCTCTGTCAAATAAATAAAATCTTAAAAAAAAAAACTTAAAAAAAAAAGAATATTATACTTACAAAAGGCAAGGGTAATATTTTCTATTGGCCTATAGTATAACTAGTAAAAAAAAAAATCTTACACACAATAGATTCCTAAGAAAACACTTATACTTATTTTCATGTAATATATGTATAAACTGCTTTTCAACCCTAATACTTAGCCTACTTGAGCACTTGCTACAATGCAGGTTGTATCTGTTATCAGGGTCTTATTTCAAAGATTTCATAAATATCTGATATAAATTTCATGCAAAGAAACAATATGTGCACTCTAATATAAGGGCTCCACAAACTATAGCCTACGGGCCAAATCCTCCTCAGCACTTGTTTTTGTAAACAAAGTTTTATTGGAACAAAGCAAAACCCATTCACTTAGGTGTTGTTTGTGGCTGCTCTGACTTTACAATGGCAGAGTTGACAGGCTGCAACAGTGACAAGCTGGCCAGCAGAGTTGAAAATATTTACTACCTGGCCCTTTACATAGAAAGTTTGCTGACTCTGCTCTAATATAGTTGAATGCACAAAACCACCAGGCTAATTTGTGACATATGATTTGCTTTTGTGTAGACCTTAAGGGGAACAAAAAAAATTTCTCCCATCTATATGTATACACTAAACTTTTTATAAATGTATATTAATTAATAAGGCTTTAAAAAATAATCTAGAACTATTCATACTGCTCACGTAAAATAGCTATAGTAAGACAGCAAACGAGCTTGGCTCAAAGCCAGGTAACACCGCTGCCAGTGGTCAGCTGTGCTGTTAGTTATTTTTACTGCTTTGTAACTGACTGTTATATTTATGATGGGAACTATTAGTAGCGGGTAGGCATATGGGGGGATTCAACCTAAAAAGTCTATTCTCTTAGGCGTCCAGACTGAAGTCTATGAGACAGTGGCAATGTGAATAAAGACCACTCCAACTTGCAACGTTTTGTCCTTGTAAATCAGGATTACTTTGCTCTTGTGCCACCAACACAAAATAAATACAAACTGTATCACCATCAATCACCAAAAAGAAATAAAAAAAACAGAAGTCTATTCTTACATATGACTTCTACCATCATCCACAATCTCCCATTTAAAGATTCGTGTTAAAACTGATTTGATCTCACTGACTCAGTACGTAAATAAACGTCAGAAGTCCTAATTTACTATCACTTTAATATTAATAAAACATTCTTTTTCATATCTTTTATATTGGGGTTCAGTAGTTAAGATTTTCTTTGGTAAATGGTTTTGTTGATAACGAAAAGTTTAAAAACTGCACTTAAAACTACATTTAAAAGAATCCGAAAATACAAATCTGCTTTATTCTTACTATCAACTTTATAATTTTCTCCCTCAGCTCAGTTAGGGACATTAGCTTAACACTCTTCCTTTGTTTCCTGTATTGACTGCTTTAGGAATCTCTCACCTTTAAGCTCCCCATGGCCAAGCCGCCCAAGTCGGCCGATTACAACTCTCCAGGGTAGAGATGTCATTTGGACAATACCTATGCACCACTCCCATAACTTCTGTAGTCCAATTTTACGTGCAGATACTTTACTCCTCCGTGATCTAAAAAAAGAAAGAAGTGAGGAAGGGGTCTCCAAATGAGTCAAGTCAAAGTGATCACTTAGCAAGGCAAAACCAAACCCATAAAACTTCCAAAGAACCCACCCACAAAGCACCCACTGCATTTAGTCAGGAAAATCAGAATGACTCATATCTGAGGAAAGGCAGAGCATCAATTTACACACAGCATAAACACTGAAACTCCTCACCTGTTTGGTAAAGCAATATTTACAATACAAGTTTCTAATAATTCCCCATGGAGGTCAGTGCAGGAAGCCAAAAGCCAGCGCTGGTCATGAGACAGACAGTAGCCCACAAAGAGCACGTTGTATTTCTGGCTCGCCTCTCCAAATGTCTCTCCCAGCTCCGTCTGCTTGTCTTTGATTGGGGCCAATATAAAAGGAGGGGAATAAAGCTGGATTGGGCTGGGTCGCTGAAATCAAAATAAAAGCTGGTATCAAGACAAAGCCACCCAACTCAATGTTTACAACAAAACACCAAAGAGCACATAAAACCAATGGGGAGTAATGACAACAGACTGCCCCCCAGAAGTATTACATACCTAAATAGGGACTGTTTAAAGGACATCAGCTAGGGAACTCCAATCAAGCCAATGTTTCCTTATTAAAAGGAAATTACTATTTTGGAAAGTAAACCGGCCCCACTTCATTAGTCATCAGGAAAGCAGAAATTAAAACCACAATGAGAGACTACTACATACCCACCAGAATGTCAGATTAAAAAAGAAAACACTGAGTATCAGTGAGAATGTGGGGCAACTAGAACTTTCATACACTGCTGGTGATGTAATCTCTTTGGAAAAGTGACAATCTCTGCTAAAGCCAAACTCACACATACCCTTGACCCAATCTAGTGGACATCTATGTTTACCAAAGGACAGGTGTAAGACAGTCCACAACAGTTTTAATCCTAACAGCTCCAAATTAAAAATAACCTAAATGCCCATCACCAGTAAAATGGAAGATAAACTGTGTTATAGCTATATAGTCAGAATATTAAAGAGCAAAGACAGGTAAAACTACCACCCCATGTAACAGGACAGATGAATCTAGACACTGGGTAAAAGAAGCCAGACACAGAAAATACCAATTATATGACTCAATTTAAATGAAAGTCAAAAACAGGCAAGATAAGTTGTTGTTAAGTCAGAACACTGATTATCAATAGAATGACTAGAAGGGATGTGAAAGACATTTCTCGATGCTTTTCAGCTTTTGTTTCTTGTGCTTGCTATGTGATGTGTTTAGCAGAAATTCACCAAATGGTATACTTATCATTGGGTACTTTTCAGCATGTAGATTATACCTCAGAGTGACTGAGAGTGTGTGTGTGTGTGTGTGTGTGTGTGTGAGTTAAGAAATCAAAGCATTAGCTGTTATCAGTAAGACAAATATTTTAAACCAACTCTGTACCATTTTTTTACAACTATTATCCACATTTCAATATTTAATAATATTGGGGTCAGCACACTTCCAAACAGCAAATACTTTAGGCTTTATGGGTCTCTCTTCTTCTGAGTTTTCTTCTCTTTTTAAAAATGGAACAATCATTCTTATCCACGTCATACCAACACAGGCTGTAGCAGGCTAACCTGAGCCCGGAGTAACACCACAGTAACAGCTGCTGACCCGAATGAATACATGTTCGTCCATCCATCCATCCATACATATGGCATACACATATTTATGGCATAAAAAGCAGTAATAATGGAATTACAGAATTTTAAAGCTAAAATAAAGACCTGAGAAAGAGTCTAATGCAATTCCTTCATTTTAGGGACACAAAACACAGGCCTAGAGATATTAAACAATGTGCTCAAAGTTTCAAAGCTAACCTTATCATCGATCCATTCATTCTCCCTACACCTGTAAAGTCTACTTCTAGGTATTTACCAAGAGAACGGAAAACATTTTCAACAGAAACACTTGTGCACAAATGTTCAAAACAGTATTATCCACAATAGCTAAAAAGTGGAAAGACTCAAATGGCCATCCACTAAAGAATGAGTAAACAAAATGTGGTATATATCCATACAATGGAATATCATTTAACCACAAAAAGAAGTAAAATACTATACAAGCTATGACATGAATGGACCTTGAAAACATGCTAAATGAGACGCCAGACATAAAAGATTACATATTGTATGATCCATTTATATGAAGTGCCCAAAACTCGCAACTCCATAGAGACAGAAAGGAGACTGGTGGCCATCAAGGGCTGGGGAAGGGGAAATGAGTGGCTGCTAATAGGTATGGCGTTTTGTTCCAGGTTGGCAAAATGTTCTAAAACGAGACAGCAGGGACGCCTGGGTGGCTCAGTGGGTTAAGCCTCTGCCTTCAGCTCAGGTCATGGTATCAGGGTCCTGGGATCGAGTCCTGCATCGGGCTCTCTGCTCAGCAGGGAGCCTGCTTCCCCGCCCCTTCTCTCTCTGCCTGCCTCTCTGCCTACTTCTGATCTCTCTCTCTGTCAAATGAATAAATAAAAATCTTTAAAATGAGACAGCAGTGATAGTTGTACAATTCTGTGAACAAACTAAAAACCACCAGACGATGCAATTTTTAAAAGGGTGAATGTTATAACATGCGAATTATGTCTCAATAAAGCTTTCAAACAAAACAGGACAGTCAGGTGAGAGTGCCTGAAAAGTCTAGCAAAAAGGAGAAGGTTAAATGCCAAATGTCTTAGGTGCAACAGACAGCCTGTGATAAATCACAAAGTAAAATATTATTCCCCAAATGTTTTTCAGATACTGGATATTCTATGAAAAACAGAAGAAGTGACACCAACAATAGAATTTCTTCTAATACTTGCATGGTAAATACTGAAACCCATTCCTTCTTATGTAAAGTGTGCTTGCATAAGGCTGTGCCGCAGTAGGGATTCGGAATTCCCAGGTGCAGAGGCCCAGCTGCCCTGCTCACCACCAAGTCCTCAGCACCTAACATAGGGCCTGGCACACAGCAGACACTTGGCTGTATTTACTGAATGAAAGTGCCCTGCTTAGCTGCAGACTGAGGGAGTGGAAGCATTTAGCAATTAGTCATTACCATAATACCCATAAAAATTTATAAACCTCAGAAAATACATGTAACCTTTGATTTTGCTTTTAATAATGTCAAATGATTTCTTTCTCTTCCTGTTACAAAGCAAAAGGGGAAAAAAGACTTATTTTTGCCATCTCTTTTCATCTAGAGTCATCCATTTATCTCATGAGCTACTGACACTGTTCTGCCAGTACGTTATAAACTTTAAAACTTGTAGGTAATGCCTCAGGACATCTTAATACAGGTAGTCAGCCTTCACTCCCCTCTATGAAAATGCAGAACACTTATCAGTTATCATTTGAAAATATGGCAACTTCTTACCAAAGCATAAGGAATGACTGCATCTGAACTATAGAATAACTACATGAGGTAAAGAACTAAAAGGTTCTAAGTTTATAAAGAAAGGCAGTAACTCAATTTCTGGAGACAAAAGAAAAAACCAGTAGAAATAATTTTTTTTATTCTAGAAAAAAAGCTAACAGAGAAAATAGATGAACTGCTCACAAAAGTGAAAAATTAAAACTCAAAAGAATAAACCAACCTAAACTGCCAAAGACAGAAATTGTATATAACCGCAGAATGAACTTGGGTTGTGGGCTAAGCAGTTTCTTCTGGATCGAGTGACAACAAATGTGTTATTAACTACATGCCTCATTTTTTTCCCCACTTCTAAGTTTTTTGGTTTTTTTTTTTAAAGATTTTATTTATTTATTTGACAGAGATCACAAGGAGGCAGAGAGGCAGGCAGAGAGAGGAGGGGAAGCAGGCTCCCTGCTGAGCAGAGAGCCTGATGCAGGGGCTCGATCCCAGCACCCTGGGATCATGACCTGAGCCAAAGGCAGAGGCTTTAACCCACTGAGCCACCCAGGTGCCCCCCACTTCTGAGTTTTTATTTATACAGGAGATAAGCATTTCACTGAGTTTTCCAGAAAAACTTACATTACCAACTAAAATCAGCAGGTATTGGTGTTTTTAAGTTCCTTTAATATCAAGAGGTGTTTGCGGGCTTTTATTAACGGGTGATCTTTCATGCAATAGAAGTTGTGGGAACTGATTTTTGAAGGCTTCGAAAATTCTAAACATTGCCCTGTTCATCTATCTTCAGGATAAAGTCATTCGTAAAATAAAAAAAGTATACATCTTTTGTTTAGTGTTTTAAAATTCCCCTAGAGGTACATATCTGTGGGAAGTAGGTTTAAGAAGATGGAGAGAGGGACGCCTGGGTGGCTCAGTGGGTTAAGCCGCTGCCTTCGGCTCAGGTCATGATCCCAGCATCCTGGGATCGAGTCCCACATCGGGCTCCTTGCTCAGCAGAGAGCCTGCTTCTCCCTCTGCCTCTGCCTGCCACTCTATCTGCTTGTGCTCACTCTCGCGCTCTCTCTCTCTGAAAAAAAAAAAAAAAAAAAATTTAAAAAAAAAAAAAAAAAAAAAAAAAGAAGATGGAGAGAAAAAGCACCCGTTTATATATCAGAAGCACCGAGATAAGGGAAGAGAAAGCAAGCCCCTGTAAACACCTGCTTTGGAAAATTCGGAGCCCCTGCAGAGTGAACGCATGCACAACTGCTGTACCAGGAGAGACAAGAGCTAGGGAAGGGAGAAAGCCAGTGATTAATAACAGATCAGCTTCAAAAAATAGAGAACAAAATAAACATAGGAAAGTCAAACATTAGTAAGTAAGAGTGATGAGTATATTGCCGCCTTAGATGCTACATCAAAAAACACCAAGAGTTTGCTTATCTCCTTTCTCAAAAATTTTTACAAGTTTAGAGAAGTACCTCCTCTATTTTAAATTAAGGATCAGAGAAACCTCCCACTCTTAACAAAGGCAGAAGATGCACCCAGCAGCCAACTCTCCTGGCTTGTATCCCTAGTATAAAAGCACTCTTTTAGAAATTTCTGCTGTGCTACTACCTACCTCTGGGTTCTTGAGGGTCATCTCGATGCTGGCGGCAGGCCCGAATCCTGTGAGGGACTTAATGTGGATCTGTGTGGGCAGAGGTCGCCGGCACTGGCAGTACACTGAAAATGCCATGGACTTCAAGTATTGAATGTAGAAAACTTGTTCGTCCTTCATTGTCTGCAGCATGTACTGGCAAGGCACAATCTACACACAAAAATACAAACAAAACTAGAATGCGCTTGGAAAATGAAATGGCATGAATTCTTTGCAAAGAGGGCAGGGAGTTTAAGTTTTAAAATATATAAGGGGCGCCTGGCTGGCTCTGTCGGAGGAGCATGCAAACCTTGATCTCGGGGTTGTGAGTTCGGGCCTCACATGGGATGTAGTGACTGCTTAAAATCAAATCAAGTATTATATACATATGTGTGTGTATGTGTATATATATATATATATATATATATATATATATATATATATACATATATACATATATGTTATGTACATAATGTAACTCAATCTTAACTCATTAGATGACATAAAATCCTCTATTACAAAGATACACCAACAACTGAAGAAGAGGGGTCATCTGTTGGTCACATGACAGTCACTTAGAAATTACCCCCTTCCTTTTTTAGGGATAAATTGTCAATTTACTATTGCCATGCTCCAAAATTTTTAAAACTTGCTTTTAAATGTAGTTCTCTTTTTAATCACATGTACACACAGAGCGTGCGGTAAATGAGGAATTATTATCTGAGGATGTGAGACACAAACTTCACAACGAAAAACAATCAATAACCTATTCTGGTAACTCTTTAATTCAATATTTTAATTCTGTAAGATGGCTCTAGTGAAAGTGACAGTAAAACAAACCCAAACACCCAAGGTATCATTTATCACTATTACCAAAATCTTGTAAAATTATTGTACTATAAAAGCCGGCCAGGCGGTAGTAGAAGAGGCACGCTGACTGACTGCTCTGTGAAGGGAATGTAAATAAGAGTAACTTTTCTGGAAAGGAATCCGGCATTATTTGTCAGTACTATATCTAAGAATACGCTTTAAGAAATTACCTGAAGTGTGAAAAAGAGATTATAAAGATGTTTATTACAGCTTTATGTATAATAGCAAAATTCAGAAATATCTAAGTGTACAATAATAATTACATATGGAGAATATGCACTCATTACAAATGCTGCTTGTAAGAATTTTAAACATGGCAAAGTATTCATGAATAATGTTAAGTATTAAAGACTAAAAATTATACTAGAAGTATGAGTCCAACTCTATAAACAAACACACAAAAAAGGCGAGAAATACACCAAAATGTTATGCAATGGTGACTTAATCTAAAGATAGAATTATGAGTATCTTTTCCTTTATAGCTTTCATGTACTTCCAGTTTAAAAAAAATCATGAACTTGTATTTTGCAAAAACAACAATGAAAGCGAAAAATAAAGTTGCAAATAGTCACCTGGAGAATGAAAGAATTTCTCATATGCTCAGGTAAATTATCCAGCATCTCTGTGTAGCAGCGCATCAAACTCAACAGCCAAAAGTTTCCGGAAGTAGAGTCTTCATCTGCAGTGTAAGTGAAGGGGTCCACCATGTAAATGACAACAGCTGGAGGATAGGCCTGGCTGTCTGCAGAGTCAGGCTCAGTGGGAATTCCTATTCTCTCTCGTTCTGTGACACTGCAGAGAGAGCCACTTATGAGATGCACGATATAAACATAAGTCACACAAAATTCCAGTTCCAGAGCACACCAATCCCCCGGACAATGATTACAGATTAAATGTAACATCAATATGTGTATTACTAAAATGAAGGCAAACCAAGCCAGTTAGTAGGAAGACAGGTGGGAAATGACAATACACTCCTTTAAATGGGAGATCTCTTTTTCCACTCCCTCTTTCTCCTGGGGCTATATTCTAAAAAGGTATTTTATAAAACTATTAATGTTAGTGTTAATAGCACTATTACTATTATCCATTTATTCTATTCACATAATAATAG
This sequence comes from Enhydra lutris kenyoni, assembly GCF_002288905.1. NCBI lineage: Eukaryota > Metazoa > Chordata > Mammalia > Carnivora > Mustelidae > Enhydra > Enhydra lutris. The sequence goes on from NW_019154130.1 coordinate 11,299,965, forward strand.
TAGAATCATCACTAAAACTTACTAAGAAGCTAATAAGTACAGTACTAATAAGTTTATAAGAAGTCTCAGATTTCTTAACACTGAAACAAGAGACTGACAGTTGTCACTTCCTTTTGGGAAGAAGAGAAATAGAGCACTTCACTAGACTGAGAGATTCATGAGGTTGAGGCGGACAGCTGGGTGCAGAAGAGTATAAGTAAAGGGGTTCAAGCCAAAGGCACTCATGTCTATCCGTGAACAACGTACCTTTCTTGTCCATCCTGCGAGGACTGAGAGGAGCTCTGCCCAGGCTCAGTGTCTCCACCACAGCCCATGTTCCCTTGCGTTCTGTCTGCGGAACTGGCCCCAGTGCTGGGGTTCTGCCCTCCAACACTAGCACTGAACCCTGAAGAAGAGGTAGTGCTGGCCTGGTTAACAACGGCAGCAGGGGCAGAGGACGAGACGGGTGGCACAGAGGAACCAGATGCGGAGCTACTTGCCGCAGGGTTCCCAGAAGTGCTGTTAGAGGTGGGATTGAATGCACTGCCAGCCGAGGGCGCTGCTGATCCTGAATTTGAAGCTAGTGGCCCTGTGTTCCCAGGTGTAGCTTGTCCCTGTGCTGCTGCTGGTGGGGACTGGTACTTAGGTGGTATCAACAGGCTGCTGTCGAGCTGCAGAGTGGCTAGATAAGGTGCTGAAAGAGGACATGCAGAGAGGTGACATCAGTGATGTTCTGCAGTGTTGGACTGGATCAGAAATTCAGAATGGCCCGTTTTTTAAAAAATGATGCTTTCAGGCCACAGTACTCTGATTATGACACCCAAAATGCTATCTCCACACCTGAATATATGCTTATATATTCTGCAAACATGGAAATGAACATGAAGCTACTTATTATAAATTCTGGTGAAGAGGCTTATTAGAAAAAAAAAAAGTGAGAGAGAGAGAGAGAAAATTAATCCCTCTAACACTTTCCTTTCAGACTGACCCTCTGGGCCTTCACTGACAACTGAGAGGCCACGTACTCTCTAGCCACCACGGTACCCCATGCTCCTCTGTGTACTGAACTTTAAAAGCTTCCAAGATCCTCCTGGGAACATCGGTTAAATTTAAGCAGTTAATACCAAGTCCTGCTGCTAAGTTTTCAAAATGTGGAGTAAATTAGATATGACTTCTTTAGGCAACTTTAAATTGCTTTTAAAGAATGTGTGTGCACATAAAAATTAGCATTTAATGACCTAGAACGCAGAAATTAGACCTAAATAAATACAGTAATGGAACACTAACATTACCTGAGACAAAAGTAGCATAATGCTGCTTCCCAAAGGGGGACAATTTGCTATTTTACTTCTCAGATTCTACTTGGCCAAATAAATTCCCATTTACCTAGGTGATGGCGGCAAACTTGCGCATAAAGTTTGAGTCTGGAATGATTGTCATTCTCCTCACTGCTCCACGGCTGGTTGAACCACTCGCTCACAAGCTCGTCAGTCAGCTTCTGTGCCACGGTCTTTCCCACGCGCATGATCCCATCTCTTAGCACTTTGCAGATGGGCTTGTGCTGCCCAAGCCTACACATCTGATACCACAAGCAAGACCATTACTTACAACAGGAACCACTCCTGTCGTTAGTGGGGAGAATTCTTTATCATACACATCGAAGTATTTTGCTTTTCTTTTAGCATTGACACGAACAACCAAACCAACATTAGACACTGGTCCTTTCTGGTAATTATAATGTATGCTGAGACTGCTATCTGTCTCTCCAAAACCTGGCCTAGACCCTCTAAAGAAAAATAAATGTTTCTTCACCCCAGCCAATTCCTCCCACACAAGGGAAGTTTGCTGAGCACTACCTGATTGCTAATGGTCAAATAAAGAATTAACCAGATTCCTGCCTACTTTGGCTGACTGAGACATATGTCCACTAAAACCTCTTAAGTAATCCCTACTCATAATGTTTTCCCATAAGATAACATTAAAATTTTATGGGCCATCTGTTACAGACATTTGGAGATCACCAATAGCAGAGGCCACTGAAGCAGTGGATATGCTGATCACTTTTTCAAAGTAAATAGTTGTTTTAAGCACAATGATATTCTGTTATTAATCTCCAGGACACTAAATGGGTACTTACAGCAAAGAATTAATATAATACACCTGCAAAAAATAAGCTACTTAACTATCTACTCACCAACAGGAGAGCCCACATTATCCCTTATTAGAGGTGATAACTGAAGGCTTACCAAGCCCCTACAAAGTTCTCTAGCGCACACTCTTCTTAACAAGGTGTGCACTCCCGCCAAATGAGCAATCCTAATAAAGTCATTAGTCTCTAAAAAGATCCAGCAATGCTTTTATGTTTCATAAGTCATGTTAAAAGATTCATCCAAGAGAAGAGAATTGGGCTTTAAAAAAAATTGCTTAGACAGGGACGCCTGGGTGGCTCAGTTGGTTAAGCAGCTGCCTTTGGCTCAGGTCATGATCCCAGCATCCTGGGATCGAGTCCCACATCGGGCTCCTTGCTCGGCAGGGAGCCTGCTTCTCCCTCTGCCTCTGCCTGCCATTCTGTCGGCCTGTGCTTGCTCTCTCTCCCTCTCTCTCTGACAAATAAATGAATAAAATCTAAAAAAGAAAAAAAAAAATTGCTTAGACAAGTTTTCTCTGTTATGGTCCTTATGATTTAATAGTATTACACATCCATGAGCGAGGCACTGTATAGAAATTACTGTACCTAACGGTTCCTTTAGGGGCTTAACTGATGTCATTACCTCGTATGTTAGCATCTCCTCACTTCTTTGTAGCAACACGTAAGTTTACTATTTCACGTGTGCCCATCCACTTCTAGATAGTGAATGTTCTGTTATGAAATATTTTAGAAATTCAACTTGGCAACTTCTTTAACAAACACTCTTGTGATGTTTATAATATGCCTGTAACAGTTCTTCATAAATACTAATTTTATTTAATCTTGCCAAAAATAAAGATATTAGAAGTATAAGATACAAAGAATTTAGTGTACATACACTTTGGCAGAAAAAATGTGGCACTTAACCTTAAAGATTCTCATGATTCCAATTTTTCAAAAGTAACAGTAATTTATGTAGTAAGCTTTTATATTGTTACGGTTATTACATTATTAATCTGTATCAAAGTTCTAGTATTAAGAAGAATGCAGTGCTAAATACACAACAGGGACATGATTATCAAAAGATAAACTTACCTTTTGATTATCAAAAGATAAACTTATCTTTTGATTCAAAAATCTTCAAGCTAAACATTTTTATACTGTTTTCGAGACCCCCCACCCCCGCCAGCACCAAGAAGGGATGTGCTTTCTTTCTGTAAAGGTCATCTTCTGAACAGCCAGAACACCCGCTGGTAAGCAACACTTTTCAACTCGAGCACATACATGAGGAAAGAACAGCTGACGGAATTGTAAGACGTGTGGGAAGGCTGGCAGAGCAGTTTTCTAAATCTAACAAAATGTAAAGCCAAGGGAAAGCAATTTACTCCCAGGAAAACTTGCCAATTTAATTCTCTCCTTTATCCTCCAACCACTCACAAATTTCCTTTGAGATCTACCTTGAAGATACTTGTTCTTTAAAATTTAGTCATAGCTGGAAACAATCTGAGGACTCATGTCCCAAAAACAGTCTTCATATCATTCTCACCTCATATACAGCGCTCAAGTCCCTGAAGAAAGTTTTGGCTCCTTCGAGCAAGGCCTCATTTTCTGGACACACCACAATATAGGCAACATCACGGTGGCCCCCATATGGGTCCAACAATAGCCTCTCCCAAAATGGCAAAGAGAATGGTGAGATGGTGAGGAAGTCTTTGTCACAGCCTACCAGCAGAGTGGGAATGGGCAATGGCTCAGGAGACTCTTCTGAACCTGTAACAAAAAGGCAGTTAGGATGGTGCTTAAAAGTCCATTTCCTATAACCTGGACAACTCAGAAGTTCTTGCTGCATTAGTCTTAATTCTGGCATCAGAAATTTCTTGTAGGTTGACAGGATCACTCTCAAAAGTACTCTCAAATCCCCTAATTACATGGCCCCTGATGAAGACCTTATATCAATGAGTCAGAACGCACTTAGATAGGTCCAATAAGGGCAGATTAGAAAAGGTAAAGTTAGTTTTCCAAGCAGCATTATACCATTTCCTTTAAATTAAGCCTTAAAATCCTGACTAGGAAGAACTAGTTCAGAAGTTCATCCAGATGAAAATACAACGAGGATCAGGAAGATGAGGAGAATCTGATGAATACTCCAAATATTATTTTCCTCATTGACCTGGATTCTACCAAGGATGCTTAGAGAAAAGTTAACTCCAAACTGACTTTAGGGAAGAAAAGATTATAAAGATTAAAGATTAAGATAAAGATTAAAGATTAATTTATAAAATTATAAAACTTAATAGTCATGAAGAGGATTCCATTTTGTCAGTGAAGCTAGGACTGGACAGTAATTAAAACTGGAAGAATTATGGAAGAATTATGGAAGAATTGAAACAGGGAAGAGATTCTACCATAGGTTCCCCGTCCTGCCATTTTGTGGAACTGCTGCCAGGTTAGCGGTCCCTGCACATGCTGGATGTTCTCCCAGGTCCTGCCCGTGCGCTTCTTTTGGATGGCATCTTGGAGAAAGGGCTGCAGCGACAACAGCATGCGGACCACATCCTGGGAGGAGAGCATGCTGATGTCTAGCACTGCAAGAGAAAGGAAATGAAAAGGAACAGAAATTATACAGGGGGACTGGCATTCTCCTCTTTCCTGCCATCCTGCTAGACCTCAGTTATAGTCCATGACAAGAGACATTACTGGCGGTAGATTCTATTTTCAGTATATTCTAAAATGCTTGACTTACCAGTCAAAAGATATTATTTTATTATTACAAAGTAATTTATAATTTACTATGGGAAATAATAAAAGGAGAAATAGATCACTCTGTATATAAGAGGTTAACTATACAATTGTTCAGAAGTAAAAAGATGGGTTGGCCTGAATTTAAAATCACACAGACCTGTTTCCAAGGTTGTTCATAGGGAAAGAGAGCTATAAAAGTTTCTTAATCATTATATTACTTTTATTTATAAATAGCAATGTTTTGAAAGTATGATCAGTGTATGTTGGGGGGGACTTAAATAAAAGCTCTTAAACACTGTTAAAAATGCTCTTAATGTAAAATGTTTTCACAAAATACAAAGGGCACAGAGAGAAAGACAACTTTCCATGCAGGCAGAGGCATAAGAAAACATGGCAAAAGCAACGACAGGACTGAAAGTCATCTGTCCACAGAGGAAGGTGGTATTCATGGTTTCAGAAGAAATATTCTTCCTACTGAGGAGGGGCCCTCAACATAGAACCTGAAAAACCTCTCAGACTCTATGCAAAACTGTGCACGCATGAACATATGCATATTATTTCCCAGGGATAAAGGTCCATAAACGCTCATCAAATTCTCAAAAAGATCTGAAGAAAGAGCTAATGACGTGTGAGGTGATCAGCTGCATACCTAAAGGCCCTTCCTTACTTACTCTTTCTTTTCTAGCTCACTGGGAAAGGGGCACAGATGGAAATCTAAGATTTATCTACCAACTAAACCTGAAACACAGGATGCTTAAGACATCTCTAGGTGTATCCCTAAACCAAACAAATTGCTAATCTAAATGTGCAGCCTCTTGGGAAAAACTGGGAGACATGGCAAGCCGCAGGCCACATTCCTGCACAAGCAGCAAGCCGGAGCGAAGGCTCAGCGCCCCCTTCAGATGGCTCTCCTCACTCAGCTCTGCTGCCTGCCTGAGAAGGAAGCAGTGATCAACTTTATCTTCAAGCCTGGGCTGCTTTTTTCTTAAAGAAAAAAGTACTTCTTGGACCCATGGCTCTATCAGAAGTTGAAGAATGACACACAGAGAGAACCACCGGTTAGAGAAAAATAAGAGCAGACATCATTCTTTGTGGCTACTCGTGTGTACTGACAGACACAGCGAGGGCACAGCCGTTGGCAAATCTGGCTCCAGCATCATTCATCTACATTATCTGTCTGGTACTGTTAAGCTTGTGACTTTGGAACCCACACCTACTCTGCAATGAAACTCTGCTCTTCTTCATATCCAAAGATGACAGGACTGATCCACCCACACACCGCTTTTCTGTCTGAAGGCTACTATCTGGCAAAAGGAACCACCCGAGATAATCACCCACATTTCTTTAGGGAAAAGACTGTACTTTCTTTAATTCATTTAATTCATAAATGCATCCAGCATAGATTAATTAGAGGCCTGCTAAGTACAACGGACTGTGCTCAAACCCAAGTGGTTACAGAAATGAGCATAACCCTTGAATACTTCCTTACAAGTCTCCACCTCCGAGAAGTCTCCTGACTTGGCTACTCAGAAAATGCCTACTCATCCCCTACTCCACTGATCTCTGTCCTCTGAACATACTTTCTCCTTCCAGATTTCCAACTGTATTTAAGAAGCTTATATAACCTTTCCCCTACAGGCTGAGAGTTGTTTAGAACAAGGTCCACGTTTCATTCACGTAAGCAACCACTCCAGCCCAGCCTGTTCCCACCTCTCTACAGAAGCAGCTCCTCACCATGGTCAAAAGATATGTTTAATCCTCTTCTTAAAAGCTCAGCTGGACTTTAATGCTTCTTGACCACTCACTCGTCTCTTTCTTGAAACCTGGTTACATTGCAGAGTTCAGCGAAGCTCTGTCCCAAGCCCTCTTGTCGGTCTGGGTTTCCTCCTCATCGGTGAGCATTCTTCCTCCTCTGTGCCCTGGACTTGAGTATCTACAAGTCAACTACTCACTTTCCCCTGAGCTGTAGGCCTGGGAAGTCCCAAGAATCTACTTGACACCTCTACCTGGGTATCTCAGAACAGATCTTTAAAATTTCCCAAACTCAACTTAGGAGCTTACTCCCCGGACCTGGTCTTCTTCCAGGGCACTGATCTTTGAATGACATCACCATCTGTCCAGGTATACAAGTCACAAGCCCAGGTGTCTTCCTTACCATCTCGCTCTCTCAGACCCCTAAAATCCAACCCACTACCAAGTCCTGCAGTCCAACCACTTCCTCAACATCCCTCGAATGTTTCCGCTTCTTTTCCATCTCCTTTGCTAAGACAAGAAACCAAGTTATTCTTTCTTATTTGAGCCGCTGCACTAACCCTCTCGTCTTCCCACCATTCCTGCCACTTCCAAATCCACAGCCTGCACTGCAGTCAGAGCTTGTCTGTTTCTTAACTACACAAATCAGAGGGCAATGCCTCTTCATGAACCCATCATGTTAGGGCTCTTGGGATAAAGACCTCAGCCCCAACAGGTCTCAAACGGCTCTCGGGAATCTAGCCAGCTCCAAGCTCCCTTCAGTTCTTTCAAGATGTATTTATTTAAGGGGGGTGAGGGACTGGGGAGGGAGAGTGGGGAATAGGAGAGAACCTCAAGAAAATTCCCCACTGGGCACAGAGCCTAACTTAGGGCTCAATCTCATGACCGTGAAATTGTATCCTGAGCCAAAATCAAGAGTCAGATTCTTAATCAACTGAACCACCCAGGCACCATCCCACATTAAAAATAAAATAAAATAAAAGATTTATTTATTTGAGACAGAGAGTCCTTCAGCTCTTTGAAAGTCCCAAGCTCTATGTAACTGTGGGCCTTCCCTCTTGCTGCTCTTTCTGCCTGGGACACAATTCCTTGCTCTCCACTTTCTTTAGCCAGTTATTCTGTACTTGGCACTGAAATCTAATGTTTCTACTTACTCAAGGAGTAGAAGGCGGCTGACCTACTGCTCTTCTAGGCTGACCCCTAGCCTAGGAAGGCCCTCCCACCCCACACCTCCATCACTTATAATGGTTTCTAATACTATGCTAATCTGTGTAATTATTTGATTAATCTGATGTCCATCTTCCAGAATAGATTAGAAAGTGCCTCAGAGAGGTGTCCTGTCTCTTTCAGTTACTTTACCCCCGGGGATGCATCACAGCATAGACAGTGAATGAATAAGGGAAGGGAACAGCAAGTTGCAGGGCTCACTTAGAGCTCAACATCACAGACATTTGTCAGCTGGAGCTTTTAATAATGGCAGTGACATGCCTCAGGAACCACAACACAAAGCCAACTGCAATCATTGTTACAAGAAATGCAAAACACTGGAAAAGCAAAGGAAGGAGAAAATGCTCTGTAAATGGGAAGAAGGCTCCACGGGAGAAGTATTACAGACAACCGAGTTAGAACACACAAGGTGTGCTGACTATTCGTCTGTGTACTCGCAACGATGCTGGTATGTAGCAGTCAGTTTGCCATGGGAACTGCCCACAGGAATCAATATGAGAGGAAGTTTTCACAAAATAATGAGTCTCCTCAAAAGGTGTTTCAGTATAAAACACTGCTCTATTCCTTAAATTCAGGAAGGTTGTCCACAGAGCTCTTAACTTTAGTTTTGTATTTTGTTTTTTTTTTTAAGAGAAATGAAATTGAAAATTCTGTCCTTTATAATTTACCATCATACCAAGATCATTTTCAAAGTCAACGCGTATTCTGGGAAACCTACCGTTGCTATGAGGCCAAGAGTGCACAGTGGCACTTCTCACCAGAGCTTCATCCACTTTTCCACCCGTGGGATTATCCACATACTGTCGGCCCTGCTCCAAGGCATTAAAGCATTCCGTCCAGTAATCATTATTATCTGCCTGCACCCGGTCGTAACTCCAGCTTACACAGGGAAGAGTCTGGCGACTGTTAGAGGAAATGTAGTCCAGGAAACTCAGTGACGCAAAAGGTTGTGTGTGTTGATTCTGGAGGAGGAGGAGAAGGCTTATAGGTGGCTCCTGGGACTTTCGGGCTCCCTCCATCTGAGGAAGGAAGGTAGTCTGACACATCATTAAACGCCTCTCCGCAGCCTGACCAATATCAGAATTCTTCCCAAAAATATCCAACTCATCTTCCAGGAAGAGTCCTGAATTGTAGCCAAGCCTGCGATTCATAATCGCACTGAACCCACAGGTACAGCGATACTGGTCCTCGTTGGAAGAATCGGGGATGTAAAGCCCAACGTCCGCCCCTTTGATGTTCATGTTGCAGGCACAGATGCAACAGCTGTCAAAGTTCCTGTCTTTAAAGATATTCATCACAGAATCGGAGAGAATCAAGGTGACGTAGAGACTGTGGGCTTCAGGAATTGGCTGCATGGTGGCAGGCTCCACAGAGTTAAGGGGCCGCGTGGTAGAGGGGGTAGAGGCTGGTGACCCCTGATCGGTGCTATCATATTTAACCGACCCTTGCCCACTGGCAGTGCCCCCACCTCTGGGAGTTCTTGGGGTCCTGGGGGTTCGTGGTGTGGGGACAGAGAAGCGAGGGGTTGCTGGAGATGGCAAAACTCCTGCTCCACTGTTGCTGGCTGGGGCAGCGCTGTTCAACGTCACTGGTGTGTTCATCTGTGGTGTATTCAGATAGTCCGGATCTGCTAGGCTCCCGACACTAGGCACGTTACTGCAACAGACAGTACCAAGTGAGAATAGGTGCATGTCACAGACATAATTACCCCACTTGGCCCGTGCATTTTTTTTTTAAAGATTTTATTTATTTATTTATTTGACTGCCAGAGATCATAAGCAGGATCCCCGCTAAGCAGAGAGCCTGATGAGGGGCTAGATCCCAAGACCCTGAGATCATGACCTGAGCCAAAGGCAGAGGTTTAACCCACTGAGCCACCCAGGTACCCCTGGCCTGTGCATTTCTTATCATTTATGCATGCTTTCACTAGGTATATTCAATTTTTTCTTAAAAAAGAAAAAAAAAAGGATTCAAAGGAGTCAATAAAAGTGATGGGAAAGCAAGAAGCAAGGTATGAAGAATAATATACCATACACCAAGAATAACACATCATTTTCCTTCTACTTATTCCACATCAAAGCAATCTCCATCTTAATCTTTCAAGGGAACTTTACTGTTTTTACAAGAAAACATGGTGCTGGGTTTGGTCAATGTAGTTTTGAAAAACTGTACTATTAAGTGGGACTTTAACACATGAGTTCAGATGCTAAATTGACTAGAAAACCACAGGATAAAATTTCCATCTAATTTGCAATTACATTTTTGTCACTTTGTAAAATTTAAAGTCTGCTGATGTACTTATCCTCTGAGATCATAATCCATACATGATTCTAAAGCAGTTATAATCAAACAAATAGGAACATTTGCCATTTTTCTAATTTTCAAAGCACAGTCCTATCTAGGCTTGCATTTTTATAGTACTGAATGACCATAAAGGAATCCAACTGTAGGAAACCCACTGGCCAGTACTACACTACAATTAATACCGGTATCACATATGTAGCTAGGAGGCCTTAGTATTAATTAGATGAATTGTGCAGTACACATACTGTATCATAGCTTCCAAACTTCTAACAGATTTCTGTGGGGTGTGGGCAACTTTAGTTCATTTTTAATCTTCAATATGCTATGTATTACCTACAGCACAATTATTCTTAGTTCCCAGAGACTGATCACACACTGTGTTATCTATTTTTTCATAAGCAATGACTTCTTTTTAGAATAGTCACACAGAAAACAAAAACGGTTTCTACAATGTTCTGCTGTTTTAGTATTGTAAAAGAATTTTTTATATACATTCTTAGAAGTACATGTAAAAAAAGCAAATGAGACCATTCTCTCCCAATTAGAAGGTATCAAAAGAAGAGATTTCATCTACTGCCTAATATTTTTTGAAATCTATTAATACTGTACTTAAACTAATGTTCTTCCAATAAATGACACATTCATTCACTTACAATGTGAAAGAAGAATGTCATAAAGTGACGACTCTTCGAATGATTTTCTTGTGATCTTTAATGAGCTATGCCTAAACCACCAGCTTAAAAAGTCCACATCCAGCATTACAAAGAAACTAACTCTGAAGCACAGTGGTATCTTTGAGTGCAGATAAAAAATGACCTAGAAACCTTGATTAGCAATCACTGCTATCTCAGAGACCAAAATAATAAGTGTGTAATAATGATCTTTACTCTAACTGGACTCCTTTCAAATTCTTCTGTTTGACAAAACCCTAAAATTATTATACAGTTCAGATCAGAAGAACTATGACTACTAACTGAAAACCTAAATAATTAAATTGCTCCCTAGGTAGTAAGAATGGTTTAGCTTGTATATGGAAAAAAACCTGATTTTTCCCATTCAATAAAAATGAACTGAGTACCCACACTATACTGAATGCTGGGCACTCAACAGTGGAAAAGGGGATGAGAAGGCAGCTCACAGCAAGGATGACAGGTGGCAAGCAAGTGCGCGCGCATGTTCTGAGTGTGGCGAGGGGTGGCCAGGGTGACGGAGACCCCAGCAGAAGGAACTGACGTAGTCTAGAACTGTGTTGTCCAATAGGGCTATCACTAGCCCTATGTGCTAAATTTAAATGAACTTAAATAAAACTACAAATTCATTTCAAGAGGTGCACAGCTACAAGCTCAGGGCAGGGGATGCCGTATTGGAAGGTGCTGATATAAAACACTTCCTTGGGCGCCTGGGTGGCTCAGTTGGTTGAGCGACTGCCTTCGGCTCAGGTCATGATCCTGGAGTCCCGGGATCGAGTCCCGCATCGGGCTCCCGGCTCCACGGGGAGTCTGCTTCTCCCTCTGACCTTCTCCTCGCTCATGCTCTCTCTCACTGTCTCTCTCTCTCTCAAATAAATAAAATGTTAAAAAAATAAAATAAAATAAAACACTTCCTTCATCAACAATAGCTCTTAACAGTGCCAACTGAGAATACCAAGGATCTCTGGGATGGCAAAGGATAGATTTAATATACCTAAACAATGATCTGAATTATTGATTATTTAAACTATCATACAGCAAAGGGCTGCATGTCACTCTTTTGAGGAGTCTGTGTGTATTAAGAAATTCAACCGTCAGATGGGTTCCTGGTGCTGCTGCCCTGGATGAGAATGGGGTGGCAACCCTTCTGGGTCCGTGAGCCCCGCTGGACTAGATCAGTCCCCACTTACAGAAGCTCCAGCACGACTGGAGCACGGCAGCTGAAAACAAGCCCAGCGACCACCACCAGGGTACTTCTGAGCACGCTCTTGCCCCCTGATGATGAGATGTTATTGCCACAATACCTCCAGAGCCGCTGGAACCTTTCAAAAATCGTGTGGGGGAAGTCAGGCAGGATTATCCCAATTTTAAAGAAGGGAAGACTCAGGTAAGCTGGTCATTTAAGGTCATAGAGAGGAGTAAACAAAAAAGGCAGGAATGGAGTCCTCTGACAGCACAGTTCTACCTTCCTAAGTCTGGGTTCTTTTATCCTACATTCTGTCACCGTTTTTCACATTCTGACGCTGACTTTACATACATACACATAAAGCCTGTTAAGACATTAAAGTTGGTTTCATCAAGATGGTTTTCTGTGATGTCACAAATACAGCCCACAGGGCTGGATCTGGAGTTTGTCTTATCTTATTGGCTCCTAAAATGTAACTCTGCATTAACTACCAACATTTTTTAAAAGGAGATTTCCATAAAAATGCAGATCACCAGTCTCCCACATTCCTGCCTGGACAATGCACTGTAACTGGATAGCACACGGTCCCTTTAAATGAGGCATACTCTTGGATGCCTGGGTGGCTCAGCTGGTTAAGCGTCCGCCTTCAGCTCAGGTCAAGATCCTAGGGTCCTCAGATGAGAGTCCTGCATCAGGCTCCCTGCTCCACAGGGAATCGGCTTCTCCCTCTGTGTCCCCACTCCCCATCTCTCATGAATAAATAAAATTTTAAAGAAATAATAAATAAATAAATGAGGCATATTCTAACAGTTCCATCAAAGACGCTGCTCTCTCCTACTGCCCCTCAGGATGACAGTGACCATCAGTAATGCCTAGACTTTTGCTTCACCCAACGCAGGTCATCCACACATTGTTTACCTGGTCCTGATAGAAATTTGAGTTTATGGCCTTGTATTTTAAAGCATTTATTTTTTCAAGAAATTACTAATCCTAGGGGAAACGGAATCTACACTGTTGACAGACTACTGTTTTTTGACCGAGTGAAATGTGCTCAAGCGACAATATATACCCCCTTCTCCTTTCTCCGTGTCATACCAGCCCTGTTGCTGCTTTCTTATATGACATGGGGTCAGCGTCAGAGAAAAGTGTCCATGCTAACACTTCATTTTAAAGTGCTTGAAGTAAGCACATTTGGAATCACCAATCTGTATAAATCAAATACTTACCACCATTATCCAAATAATATTACCAACTCCAATCTAGTGTTTGACTCTGTGGTCGACATGGATCTGATACTGAATGAGCATGCACACCATGGCTCTCTACCCAAATAACCTTAATTTATCCATGTACATAACATTTAGTTAGAAAATATGCACACTTTCAACACAAAATAATGTGCACAAAAACATGAATGACCAAAAAGGGGAAGTTTCAAATGATATGCTGATGTCATCATTTTAAGTAAATATTTAGTTAAGATCAAAACCACATTTCATAGGGCGAGTAACATAATGCAGTCCCTGCACATACTTGTAGCCATCTCGATTGAAAATGGCTGCAGGTGGCATGGGCAGTTGTTCGATTTTAGGAGGGATTGCCCATGAAGGCCGAAACAAACAGGCATCAGGTATCTTCAGAGGTAGCAGGCACTGGCTCGGCAACATCTTCAGCGGAGCAAACGTGGAAGACCCCACGAAAGGCTGGAAGGTGGGAGCTTTGTGCACATATGAGAAGTCCTGGGACAACAAAGGGGGGGCAGTGATAATGCCAGTGAACAACTTAGGACATACCACAACAATAACAGAAATGACTGCAAGTCCATATTTTTCTCATCTAATCAGCAGAAAATGCTAATACCAACATTTTAAATTAATCAAGACACTATAATTAAAATACCAAGCAAGGTACCTCATGATCCAATTCAGAGGATTGTTAGAAACTTAGGTATATGTGGCATATAAATAGTATTTTGAGGAAAATGTACATGAATCCGCTTGAAAACCACCCTGGCTCGATAAAATTCATATACTGAAATTACCTTTACTTCCTCTGGTTTAGGACTTCCTAATCCATCTTCTACTTCCATTTTGAATTCAGTGAGCTGTGTTGAAACCATACTGACCATAGGGCTCTCCATCATGCCTAATGCTGTCACTGTCTCTGAACTGATTCCATCTTTATAATTCATTACAGGAGAAAATGCAGGGTGCTGTTCCAAGGAAGGAGGAGTGGGGAACATCCTTTGCAAGTCTGCAACTGCTAAAAGAGAAGAGAAGAGGAGAGAAAAGAAGAGAAGAACAGACAACAATATTTATTTTAACAGGTAGGATTTCTAAAAAATCCCAGTTCGTAGGCAGGCACCCTACCTGTCATTAGAAATAATGCTAACTGAATGGTTATATCAGTTACACAACAGAATATTAACAATGGAAGTCTCTAAGAAGGCCATCAGCAGAAAATTATCCTTTTCTGGAACTTTACCACTATCCCCTTGATGCTTTATGATTTGGCTTCACATTAATTAAGTGAACGAAGTCTACGTAATACATTTTTCTTCTAACAAATGATTGCCTGAAGAGTATAAGAAGATGAAAATAAGTAGAAGCTGGGAGAAATTAGATGGAATAACTTTATTAATAAAGTTCTATCTCTGCTTACAAATATGTATGAAATATTTCAGAATTATATAAAAACATGCTATAGCAAATTTTACATGGAAAATTCACCAGGCAGTTCTACTACAGAAAATAAAAATTGATTAGAGCTAGAACGGTGGTTTACATGTAGTAGGATTACTTAGCTAGTTTGAAAAATCTACCACACTCACTTCTCTTCAGGGAAATGATTCCATATTGACATTAAATGCTATCCATATTGATATTAAAATGAAACTTCACAGTTAGGTTTAATAATCCTACCTAGAACCAGAAGACAATTTATTAAAAATCCAGCTAGTAAAAAAAGTATCATTTAAGAAACAGTTAAAACAGGGATCCTCAATCCTTTTTTAAAAAACATCTTAATACACCTGAGGTTAGCCATCATCATTAGCAGGGGCTCATTAAGGCAGGGATTCTGAAAAGTAGGAGCAGATGTAATGCAATCAAGTTGTGCTTGCGAAATTTGGCCACTAGGGGGTGTCCTGTACAGCACATTTATTTACAAATTTAGAGCCTCGAGTTTAAGTCCGTGTTCTGCAATGGTATCTGATGTCCCATTTTCCAATCATATTGTTCCTTCTAGAAACTTCAGCATTTAAAGAGGCAAACGGTTACCACTGACTAGGCTAAGATACGACCTGTAGCTCTGAATCACAAATGAAGAAAGAATAACCGCACTACACTCCGCCCTGGGCTGGCGTCTGAGGCAGAGCCCTGTCCTGTACAGCAGCAGCTCCCAGAGCAGTTCCACAACTCAGCGCTGCTACAGCCCAGTTAGGTCATTTCCTCCCTGGGGGCCTCGGACCCTTCATCTAAATGGCTGGACTAGATGTGTGATTCTCACCAGGCTTACTTTCTTTCCTTTGTTTATGGGAGGATGGGGAAGCTTCTGCCATATGGAGGCAGAAAAAAAAAGGTGAGAACATCTGCATGAGATGATCTTTAAAACACATTTCCTAGTTAAACAATTATATAATCCTGAATAATTTACCTTCTCTTGGCCTCCAGTGCTTATCTGTACAACAAGGGAAGGAAAAGGCCAACAAACAGCATCTCAGATACCAACTTTCCCTCTCATTAGAGAAGCTCCACTTCCATTTATTTCCTACAGTAGGATTCTGTGTAAGATTTCATTAGACAAATGGTGCCTGCTGCCGCCAAGAAAAAAAGAAAGAGAAAAAGAAAAAAAGGGGGAGGGAAGAAAAAAACCAACTCCCCTGCAAGTAGATCTTCAAGGTACCTTCTTCTTAGGACAGTATTCTACCGTTAAGGAATGGAATAATTCCTAGAACTGGGGATATAAGCCAAGCCAGAAACTCCCAGAGAACCAGTGGAGTCTGAGGAGGAAAAATGGGTCTTAAAATGTATTAGCAGTGAGATCAATAAGTTCTTTAAAACAAGAGTGAAGACTTTAATACTGAGTTAGGTTCCACTTGAAATATATACATCACCTTTATCTTTCAGTCCCTACTCCTTTTCCCAAGCCAAAGACTGGCTCTGGATCAATTTTAATATAAAATTAATGTTTAAGTGTAACATTTAAAATCCTAAGTCTTACTTATAGAATCTTCAAACTCCTACTATAGGTCTTAATCATCAAGTTATTTGGAAAATAAACTGTACAAATTCTCTTTGTGTTAAAGTATTCTGGCTATGGTGTAAAATTTTACCAAAAATTATTTTTATTAAATTACCTACCAAATTTTGTCAAAGAAATGTAATAAAGGCGTTTCTCACTTGTAATAAAGGCATTTCTCATTCTCAAATTCTTCGATGCTATCTAACACAGCTGTATATCTCAATTTTTTTTATAAACATTTCTTTTTTTTTTTTAAGATTTTATTTACTTATTTGACAGAGAGAGAGATCACTAGTCGGGAGAGAGGCGGTGGGGGTTGGGGGAGCAGGCTCCCTGCTGAGCAGAGAGCCCGATTCGGGGCTCGATCCCAGGACTCTGAGATCAAGACCTGAGCTGAAGGCGAAGGCTTAACTCACTGAGCCACCCAGGCGCCCAAGTGTATCTCAACTTCAACACCTCAGCTTGTTATTTTTTTATCAAAGGTAAAAGAGAACACACAAAAAATTACGGAAAATAAGATTCCACCTGCCAGAGATTCACTTTATAAAGTGGCTTTCACTATTCTTATTAGCAGATAGTTGTGGGTTTTTTCGTAAGAGTTTATTTTTAAATAATCTCTACACCTGGGGCTAGAACTCATAACCCCAAGAGCAAGAGTTGCATGTTCCACGGACTCAGCCAGTCAAGCACCCGTTATCAGATATTCTTAAGGAAGACTCTCAACCTCGCTAGCTTCAAGTTCCTCATCTGCAAAATGGTAGTAATATCTACCTCATATTTTTTGTGCACATTAAATAAGATAACACATAGAAGAGAACACTTTACCATGTAACATCTAAACGTTCAGTAAGTGGTGAATAATTAGCCCACCCTCCCCATTTTTGACTGGGCCAAAGATGAAAATGCTGTTAAGTTACAAACAATTTCTGAGAAAGATACAACCTTAAACAGGTATTAAGATGAAAGAAGGAATTGGAGTCAAAGAAAGAAGACAGAAACCCAGAGAAACATTCTGGTCCCCCAAAATAGAAAACCATGGCTTGCTTGTTCAATTTTCTTCTTAAAAATGCTAAAGTAAGGGAGAGAACAGCTACCAGAATGGGCTGGAGTCGAGGTATATTATTGTATGTATTATTCTCACACAATACTACCTTAACACAAACTTGATGCCAAATTAAACCTAGTTATTACTGTATGTTGCTTTCTTCACTGTAACTACATACACGAATGAATAATTATGGACCTATTCTCTCAAACACAGTATCCACTAGCCACATATGGCTATAGGGCAATTAAGCCAAGGGTTGTCCAAAAGGAGATGTGCTGCATGTATAAAATTATACAACAGATGCCAAAAAGTTAGTACAACAAAAAAAAGAATGCAAAATACCTCATTATTTTTTACATTGATTACATGTAAAAATGACACTATTGGTTATATTAAGTAAATATATTATTTAAATTAATTTTACATGGCTCTTCTTTACTTCCTTTAATGTAACTACTAGAAAATTTAAGATTGCATATTTCTATTAAATTGGACGGTGTTATTCTAGACACTAAATTTTATAATATGTCAGTCTCTCTGCCTCAATGTACAATAAAGCTCTTGCAGAGATGAGAACTTCTTGCCATGCTATTTCATGGTCATGCCTGGGGGAGGGGAATACTGTGTGCATGTCCATTTACACACACATACACACATTTACCCTGTATACTCTGTGCACATTGAAAGATCCTCTTCACACTTCTACAGCTGTACTTCCCTAATGCTTATACTTTTGCTGTATTTCAAATTAATTAATTTTTATAGCCTGCACTTTGTCATAAAATTTTGATTAACTTCTTTCTGAAACAATTATTTTCAAAATAAAAATGAGCAAAAGAAGAGAGTACACCGTATACTTTCCTGGGCAATGACTAACTAGCAGGATAGTTTGTGAGTGCAATATTGTGAGCCCAATAATCTTGGACAAGTTATCAGACATTTTAACATTTAACATCACAACGTATCACTTAATGTCAAAAAGGGCAGAGGATTAACTGGTCCAATACAAGGGAAAGAATTCATTCATCTGACCTATTCATATATATCTGCTTTAATATTATCTCTTTTAATCTGTGAATTCCATGTTTGTAAAATTCTGCAGTGCAGAGTAATAAAAAAAGAAAAATGTTTAATTAAAAAATCTACAGCAACTGGCTGGCTACCATTATTCATTTTCATACATGTCATGCTTGAGAAAGCGTTGCATATTTTAAAAAGCTATGGATCTACTAAAGCTGTCAAAATCCAATCTCTGTATACTTCACACTTCTACATTTGAGTAAATCAGCACACATTTATAGGTTCATAAAACTTTTTGACTCATCCCTATGACACAGTGGTTTTTCCCCTCAATTTGTTCTCATTACCAGCTGAAATTAATGAGAAGGTATTAAAGAATGATTTGCAATGGAATTATGTTTCTGCTTCAGAGTACCCATGTAAGCTATCCTGTCTTTCTCTTGCACAATACTGTAGTTTCCTAGGGTGAAGAGTAACTTTAAAAAAAAAAAAAAACAAAACAAGTTTTTCTTCTTGTCATCATAGATAATTAACTATTTTACCTCAAAAGGAAACACAAAAACTTCAGTATGAATTAGAAAAAGGACCACGAAAAAACAAATGTTCCTCATCCTTTGGGTAAATTGAATTTTTTGAAACATCTCGCACAAGCTCTTATACTGGAATATCACTCTGAAAATCACTGCGTAACATTTATCCTACTAGGAAAAGGCTATTAAAGAAACAAACATATACACATTTTTCCACATAGAGTTAATTCGTAATTTGAAAACAAAAGCAAAAGAAATTTAAACTAAGATGGTCTCTTAGCTGTCTGCCCCATCTTAGGAATTCCAACTTATATAAGTTTTTTTTTTTTTTTTTTAATTCAGTTAACATTCTTTTAAAAAAGAAAAAAAAAGGGAGGGACAGAGGGGAACCTCAGATAAGGCAGCACTGAGTATGAGAACATTTTGTTTAAGTTATAAATAGTAAACCAAAGCTCCATTTCCTTTTCTTACTTGGTGGATAAGGAACAGCAGCTCTTCCATCCTTCCCAAGAGGTCGGTCTTCTGCCCCAACTGTAGGCATTTTTGATGAACGCAGTGCAGGTGACACAGCCTAAGAAAAGATTATTATTGAAACAGGGCAACACACGTGTATCTAAGTAGGGCAGTAGTCAACTATTTCTTAACATACGCCTACTGATATTTTGGAATAAAGGTGCTTCCTTACACAGTGTTTACAAGTGAACTTCTAGAAATACCCACAGACTGTGACAAGCTTATCCAGAATGAAAACCAGAGTGACTGAGTCTTGTCTGCATGGATCTGGTAAGGGCAGACTGTACCATCAAAGCACAACTTACAGACCTTAAGCAAATCTTCCTCCCAGGTCATTAGAGAAGTGGTTTTAGGGACACAATAATTAAATTAGGGTGGTGCCTCCAAGGAGTAATTGGCTATCGGTCTGGCTTTCCTTCTGTTTGGAAGCAGGCAGTTAAAAGAGGTGACCTCAAGCCCTCCTGAAGTATGATACTTCCATTTTTCACCACAAAAAAGCCATGTATCTTCTGCTCTTACTTCCACAGTTACCATTCATCTTCATAAAAAAATAACCTTATCACATAAAATTATTGAAATATGCAGAGAGGGCTTTTCTTTGAGTTGTTACTCAAAATAAATTAAGTCCTTTAATAGGCAAGATTATCTTTAAGAACTCAAATGAATGTCTCAAGATAAAATAAAGCAAAAAATATTCTCACAAATAGAAGGTCTTTTACGTATGTATACTTATTCAATGTCACAGGGTTGAAGTGTAAAATTAAATTCAAAGACATTTGAGATGAAAACTTGGACAACGGCCTCACAACACCAGTTATCAGTAAGATGAATTAGCAAAAACAATTCTAAGGTAAGCGATTCTCTTGATTAAATGCCAGACTAGAAATTAGAGTAAAGCAGAAACAATCATTTCAGAGAAATGAAAATTAGATTAAAAATGTCCAACCCTCCTTCACATATTAACGTTACTAAGAACATATTAAAAAACCAAAGTAAACATACCCTCATTTAGTTCAACAGTAATACATAATTTATACAAAGGTAAGTACAATGGCTCTGAGCGCCAGTATAATCACTGGGGATGATGGCTGTGAACAGTCCCCAGCTGCCCCACAATGCCTGCTTTGCCCTCTTTCTTATTCCTCCCTTTCTACTTCTTTTTGATTCTGTGTCTTTTTATGTTTTGTCTTACCACCCCCCACCAAAGCAGCTAACCAAAACCCTAAGGATCATTAAAACCAATCCTACATAACGCCTGACATTTAGGGAGACAGTCAAGTTCAAAAAGGCTCTCAGATGCCTGGATCAACGCTAAAGAAACATGTCATTTCTTGTACTGCAGTTTTTCTCACTGTCATGTCCTTTTCCTTCATGCAGCCACTGCCTGAATTTCCATCCTTGTGTTTTAATCCAATAGAAGTTACCAAACAGTACTCCTGCTTCCTGTGTATGAGGCTGGTGAAAACCAGCTCTTGCTTCTACCAAGTCAGTTCCACACTCAGCAACCTTCGCAGAGGGACACGTTATAGGCAGAGTTCAAAGTTCAAAGCCATAAGAGTGGCTAACCTAACCCTGTCTTTACCCACCACTCAGAGAGCAGACCAATGGTCTGTTCCCTATCCTCCCAACCCTCAGCTGCTTCATTCTCTTGCTTAACCAAGGCTCATTCCAGGCTCAAACTAATGCCTCTCCCCTGCCTCTCACTAACCCTCTCTCCACATCTGAAGTCAAATCTTTTCTTGGAGGCCATTATGATTTCATCATCTTCTAAGTACTTAACATTGGTATAATGGCGTATAGTATCTGTTAATGAGATACATTTTTATTTTAAAGTGAGAACAGGCTTTAGAATTCTGATTCCTACTTAACCTTTAAGCGTTAACTTAAACACTGCTCGCCTGTCACTTTGAACTTGAACATCCAGCATCTTTAGACGCAGGTCAAGTTACTGCACTCACAGTAATAAGCGCACATGGGTGTATACATTTTTATATATTTTTAAGTACATTTGTAACTTTCTTTATATGCACTTCTCTGGAGGTCTGTGAGTACCTTAAGTGTCAGGGCAGGATAGTAACACCTGTAACCTCAGGTACACATCACAGGAAGTGACCATCAGATGAGTAATAAATACATGGGAAATGGACAAAAGGGAAGGAAGGTAAGTATATAAGTGAAAGAAAAATAAACTAATAAACTTATTTCCTTGAAGAGAGGGGCCTATCCTACTCATTTCTTGGTCCCCTAAAGTTAACAGGTACTTCTTTTTGCCAAAAAGTACAGAGGTGATTAGGAGGACGAGGACATAAACTTCCTGATTCAGAGCAGCTCAGCTGTTCTTCTAAGAATTATCATTCTTATCTGTCACTTTAACCACATCATGCCTTAAACTATTTAAATTGTATGTACACAAGTCTTTTCCCCTACTATAGTGCCACAACCCTAAAAAGTACAGATCATACTTGTTTATCTCTCAATATGTAGACTAAGTTCTTACTGATGACATGAATAAAAAGTTACGGGGGCATTATCTTTATAATCAGAGCTAAAGGGACTACATAATATACTTCTACTAGTCTCACGATATTTAGAAGGATTTAAAAACTGAATGGGAAAGATTTTAATATTTACAACAGGAATAAACTAATAAAAGAAGACATCAACAAAGGGAAACCAAGGGGCATTAGAGACTACAGTGACAACTTTTAGAATCCTTTCAAAGTATACAAACATTTCTGCAGAACATTCTGAACCTGAAATAAGGGGCCCCAAAACTCAGTAGACAAAAACAATAAGGAAATACTCCAACAGCGACCCAAGTTCTCCCATGTAAGGAGATTTCTGCTTCGGTAGCTATGGCAGACTCACCCCAAGTTCGTCATCATCGGAATTATCAAAGATGTTGTCTAAGTCATGCAGGGAAGGTGCCAGATCTGTCACCTGTGTAAGGCTACTGGAGCCAGCTCTGCCAGCAGCATTATCCTGCCGGACATCTGCGGGAAAGGAGGCAAAGATGCAGAATAAGCGACTTCATCCACAGAGAAGGAGTGAGAAAAGGGAATGGATTTCAATGCGCAAGACCTGCCTGTGAATTTTTTCCCTAGGTTTTCAGTTAAATTTAGAGACAATTATTTCCAAATATGTTCATCAGTTTTGAAAGTAAATGAAAAACGAACTATGAAAAATTAAAGATGGGATCAAATTACTGCTATTACAGTAAAAATATAATTCTAAATCGAGAAGCATCTCCCTTGCATTTTACTTTAGCAACAATCCAAGTGAGGCAAATAATCATTGTACACACCTGTTTTAGTAGCAGAACTGAAAATAGACATGGCATTTTTCCCATCAGGCACCGGCGTGGAATGACCTGGTGTAGTGACATCCTTGGTACCAAATCCATCCTCTGACTGTATAATAAATTCAGCCAAACAAAACACATGAACACCAACCCAAAGTGTGGAATATGAGGGAGAACACAAAGAATTAGAGAGTAGAATGGAACTTATTATGAGCACAAGTATGATAAACCATGGTCTATGCAACCAAGGGAAATAAAAGATATGTCCTTTTCCCTGAATTTAAACGGAACCCCAAACTCCCACACTGTCCCTCCAATCCTATGGAGTATTCAGAGTCAATCTGGATTTTATGCCTAACCAGTACTGGTGGCATTTGATTACAGACCTGCCACGGTGTTAAAAGCTGCCTTTAATAACATCATAGATACTGAATTATGGTTCGAGCTTTCTGGATCTAGATAGATCTCTACAAAGGAATCTCTGAAGCATTCTCCTGAGCTGTACAGGCCTCTTTTAATGGTCCTTTTCCCTTTATTCTTAAGAATACCTCTTTAAATGGTGCAGTATTTTGGAATGTTTTAAAATTTGAGGCTAAAGACAGCACACACCCCCAGTACTCATTTTTATGACAATGAAACCACTAAAATTAATACTGACATAATCTAGGAGTAGTGTTGATAGTAATTCAGATAGATATATAGGTAAAGCGCTTGGTACAGTAAACACACTAAGCGCTAAATAACCAATAGATATTGTTATCAACATTTTTTCTCCTTACATTTTGGATATTTTGAACAATAATTAAAAAGAAATAAGCAGGGAGCATAGGCCAACAAGAATTAGCGTATGAGAGGAAACATGCGCTGTAAGCTATAGCCTGGAAAATATGAGGCTTCGTTTATGTTCAGCTGACTTTAAACAAAGGTGAGCCGTGACATAAAAAGGAACAATACGTTGTTTCATACAATAGTACCAAGAGCATGAATATGGGGACAGAGCAATCAGGCAAGACTACTTCAAACATTCTGCCTCAGAAGTTTTCCCACACATGTTGTACTGACACAGATCGAAACTCACACCATGCTGGGTACTCTCTATGTTAAATAGTACCTTATTCTTTTTCAGGGAATCCTTCTCCGTCCCTTGTTTGCATTTCTTGTTTGCTGTAAAGATGTATTTTATGTCGCCATCCTCAAAGGTATATGGATCATTGACTTCTCCCAAACTGTCTCCAGGTTGTTGAGCTAGAGGCAATGGGTCAAGGAAGTGGAGTGGCTGCATCTGGGGCTGCTTTTCTTGCCAGATTTTAAACCGTTTGTTAGGTTGTGCTAAGAGTCTAAAAGGGAAAATAAATGATAATTTAAGCAAGATAAACAAAGTAAAAAGATTATCTTTTTTTTTTTAAAGCAGCATTTATAAATTAAAGCACTTGCAAAACTTAAACTTAGAAAATTTATCCCTATAAAGAAGTTCTTTTAGAGATGATGTTCACAAATAAAACTTAGTAGGTCTTTGTGAAGAACATGCTTCTGTCTCTGATTCCATGGATTCCAGTGAAGAGCAGAGATGGGCTCTAAGGACAGAATGACTAGGTTCAAGTTCAATCTGTGTCATCTTCTAACTGTTTGACCCTCGCTTCTTTCTCAGCTTTGAAAATAAGGTAGTAGTAATACGACTGTGGTGAAGATGAACTGAGATGGTCTGGTAAACTGTCAAGAATAACGGATAGCTCAACAGCACTAAAAACAGTATTATTACCAGATGCAGGATACATACCTGACTGCATGCAAAGCCTTCCTTAAAAGTGTCAACATACAAAGAAGGCACTGACCACAATATGAAAAGTCTCATCAAGCTACATCCTTTGACTAACAAACAGCAGGCCAAAAATAAATTAATACCAAGACCTAAATGCCACAATGAAACCTTTATATGGCCACATGTTTAAATAATGACACATGTGAAACCTCACTAAGGAGAAAGCATTTGACTTCTCAGCATTTTCCAAACGCAGAGTCCAGAATGATGAAGAAAAGCATGTTTCATTTTGGCTCTGAAGGGTGAACATGGGGAGATGGAGGAAAGCCCTGACTCTCAGGACCTTACACCTTGGTCAATGGGCATCAGGTGGGTGGTACACAGAGTCGCCTTACCTTTGCAACGCAGTGCTCTCTGAGTTTACCTCCATTTTGGCATCACATCTGTCACCCTGGAGCTCTGGGGGCCGGAACTCAGCATCATCAATGCGGGGGAGGCGATAACTGTGCCACCACTTGTCTGATGACTCAGGGTTCGAGGGCCTAACCCCACAATATAAGGCTGTCTCGCTGACCTCTGCCATCAGAGGCAGTCTTTGGCCTACGAGGACAGTTCTGTCATCCAGAGTCGACAACTGCTGGAGTTCTAGCCCATTTCCATAGAGGGCTGGGTTCACAGGAACAGATGGCGGATCCAAACTCTCTGTTTCCTGACCTCGCGGTTGAGGGCTGAGTGTTGGCGGCAGAGGGGAAATAGGGGAATGAGGTGAATCCATAGGATTCAGATTCATTTGCTTGCTTGTATTTCTGGAAGGCACGGCCATTTGTTTATCATACTTCCTACTGCTAGACACCTCTAAGGAGGAGTCTATCCCTCCCAATCCTAGCTTCTGTCCTGGTGTGTCCTGCTCCACACAGAACTCGTCAGCCACAGAGGGCCTATGGTGAAATGGTATCAAGGGTCTCTTTTGCAATTTGTCTCCCTTTTCTGGTCTTTCTGTTGTTTTGTGCTTAGACGCAGGAGGTGGTAAAGAAGATGATGATGATGGTCCTGCACTGAACCCTGGTTGAGATATTGCGGGAGGTCGATTGGGTCCTACTGCACAACGTTTTAAAAGTTTATGCCTGAAATGAGAATCAAAATAAGGTCAAGAAACAGACCTGAAATCTAAGTGTTACATATAATATGTATGTAATACAATGTATGTAATATAATGTAATATATGTAATATAATGTACAGTATAACATTACTACATCATTATAACATTACAAATAGAAGGCTCTGATAAGCTTTTGTCTTTTAAGCACACACTAGATTCCCAAATCACTGAAAAGGACTCTAGGTGTTAATTATTTTTATAATGACTAAAAACTGCAACACTCTGATGGAAAGTGGTGAATCAACCACACATAAGTTAAGCAGATAAAAGATGGACTTAACAGTGCTAACCCCTACCAAAGACTGATGTGAAAAATCCTCAAATCTTTCAAATTTGGTGACGGCTTCAGATAACATATTCACATTGCATCTTAAAACCAAGAGTAATGAGATCATTTGCCAAGAAAGAGAGAAAAAAATCTTCTAATTTCTATCTTACAACACTCTACTAACTCCAATATAGAATGGCTTATAATAGCTTGTACTGTAGTAAATTGGGAATAAAATAATTATGTGATTCTCCCCCAAAGTGTGAAAACAAGAAAATGAGGGTCGATCCATGAATCTTTAACAGAATAAATAGACTAGAAATCTTATATGCCATTCTTATCAAAAAAAGAAGGAATAAAAGACAACTTTGGATTTTCCAGACTCACAAAATTAGACAGAAGTAAAAAAAAAAAAAATGGTGAGTGAATATGAAAACAACAAATGCAGCTGTACCAAGCAGGGTAGCAAGTCTGCTCACATCCTAACACACTTCTTGGCAAACATAGGTGTGAGATATTGCTCAGGAAGGGCCACTAGATGATGCGAAGGTTCAATCTGTGCAACAAAGTTATACAGTAGGTCAGCCAGTTCCTCCCAATATATAAATCCACCCAGGGAAAAAAACCTGAGCTCTCCTGCCCATGCAGCAGTAACTCTCTGAGGCCACTAGGGTGGCATTAAATTACTGCTATATCACACTCAATGGTGCCCTAGTGAGCAGTAAAACGGATTTGTGTGGCATAATGGGATGGTTTAGTGGGACAGCAGGATGGCCACCCTGCCCCATAAGGCCATTAAATAGTGTGAGGAGTGGACCGTTCCATAACGGGTTTGGTAATCTTGCAGTAGATAATCTGAAAAGGCTCTTGCTGAAGTCTTTGCTACTCTTTAAAAAAAAAAAAAAAAATCAGAGTTTGAAGAAGGTTGTTTAAGCATAAAGCTACTGACAATAAGGGGAAAATTGCACCTTAAATCTCCAGGGCACAGCAGCACACTAAGAGGTGAATATCTCATCTGAAAATAATCTCAATCACATCTTGTAAGGGGCTTATTTTAAAACAGTTCAAAGAATCTTTTACATAAAACTTTTTCACTTGGATTTTCTCTCTCAGAGCATTTATCCACACCAGTCCTTTGATAGATAGTTTATGGTAGCCTCTTCAAAGTAAGGACTTTTGGCAAACCAGAAAATCTCAAAGTCATTTTTTTTTCAATTGTATTTAATGACTCGGCTACACTGTGAAATGGTTACAATCAGGGATTCACTAGTGAGTAACAGACTATCACAGCAAATCTCTGAACAGGTAAGAGGCCTCACTGAAGCAAGGAGCAGGAAATCAGCCTCAAAAGGCTAAATATATGGGTGGTCCAGTGGTGGGAAGGAACCAGAAGAAGCAGGGCCAAATAGTGTAGAAACACAAGGTGACTAAAAGAACGAGAATTACTATCATAGACATTTCCAAGGAAATCAGTGTGAAATGCAAGGATAAAATTCATCTATAAAATGAAGAAAAATAATAAATGATAAAGTTTCTAGGCTGAAAAAGGGAAACTGTGGTAAAAATGACTGGAACAAGATACTTGACCTGTGAGAAAACACACATGTCAATATTAAGGAATTTCTTAAAGGCATCTCCTAAAATATAAGACCAGAGTATATATGAGAAGTCAGGTCTAGAGATAAATACTTGGAAGTCAATGGAATGAAATGCATAACTAAAAAAAGACCTGAAGGTATAAGAATCTGGTCAGGAAATAGAGGAGTGATTCCAAAGGACAAAAGAAAAAGTGCTATTTAGTTACACTTCAGGTAAAAATAATTCAAGGGAGCAAATAAAAATGTCACAGAAATCAGCAAAAAGGTTATTTTTAACAGCTGAAAAATCTAGATTAAGGAAAAGAAGAGCAAAAATAGGATGAGGGCATAAGCAAAGCTAAATACACCAACATTTTTATCCTAGGTACTTTCTAAAGGTGGCCCATAACTTGGCTGTGAGCTGTTTAGAAATAAGAATTAATAAGAAAAGGCTTTCTGTCACACAAGTTATAATGGCCTAGAAACAGAAGGAAAATAGGTATTCAGCTGGTATACCACACCTATCCTGAGACGAGAGGTGCTCAGAGAGGACCCTTAATGAACAACTTCTTCAAAAAAGCCCTCTTTAAAAAATTAATACTGCACATTTCATTAGGCTAATATTTACAGCATCTCTCAAAAAAAAAAAAGCTGACTAGAGAGGCAGAGCTTGATAAAAGAGAATCAACGTAAGGGACAAGAGAGGAAAGGACGGGAATATGGTGTGAAAACTGCTGTTTAAGCATGTACACATACACACACACAGTTTGCACATATTCTCAGGGGTCATTTGACTGCCTCCCTACCCTGAAGCCAACTTATTTATGTCACAATAAGAACCCCTAAAAAACTAGGGAAATGAATGGCCATTTTCTTAATATACTTTATCTCAAAAGAACTTTTTCTAAGTGTTGAACAGTATCAAATGTGAAAATATATACTTTGGAAACAAAGCTACTCTAAGTTGCTCATTAAGTGAATAATCACCATCACATCCTCAATAGTCACCTGAGCTAGGGGTGAGGCCGACATACACTTAAGAAATCTAAGAACGCTGGGGTACTTGGCTGGCTCAGTTGGTTAAGCGTTCGACTCTTCATTTTGGCTCAGGTCATGATCTCGGAGTCATGAGATCAAACCCCGCATCAGGCTTTGTGTTCAGCACAGGGTCTGATTGAGATTCTCTCCATCCCTCTCCTCCTGGCTCTCCCCCTGCGTGCACCCATTCTGCCCACTCGCATAGGTGTGAAATAAATAAAAAAAATCTTAAAAAAAAAAAAAAAAGAAATCTAAGAACCCTAATGAAAGCCCATGACAATAAGACTCTTTACTACTACAAGGAGTGATACGTCAAGGTAATATACAGAGGAGCAAATATTTTCTACAGAAATCAATTCAGGGTTCTATTCAAGTATCTAACTGAATGAATAATTTTAGCTTCTGGCAGGTTTTATTACTAAATACCTACCTCAAGCATCAAAACATACCAGCACTGACAACAAGACAAATTATCTATGGAAGGTTGATTTAATCCAAATTCTATGAACTCTAGCCAACTTGTTTAGTATTTACCTCTATTTTAAAATTAAGAACAATTAAATAAATTCATTTAAAGGGGAATAGATTGTCTTATCAAATGCCTTTTGGTTTTGGAGTAGTTACCACAAAAAAATTTGTGGGAGCAATTTGATAACAGGGCCACAGTCACAGTTGTCAAATAAAGCTCTTTTTGAGTCCTGACAATAAAACTGTTATCATCTGTATTTAAGAAAAGACCTATCTTTTCCTTCTCTACTAGAGGAGGAAGACTGAAAACAAAACAAAACAAAATAAAGAAAAAGCGGTCTGAGAGTCCACGAGACAGCCAACAAAAGGTCCCAACATTTTATCGGACCCCTGTTCTGCCTTGTCTACTACCTACCTAGAACAGGAACAGCTGACTCTTTGGGTTGGATCCACAAAATCCCAAGTAGCAGGATTATTAGCAGGCTCTTCTTCAAGAGTTGGAGTTGACATTTGGCTCCTCCTAAAAAAGGTTAAAAATGTGACTTGTGTAAACATGAGAAAATACTTATACCTCAATGGGGGAGAGGGATATTTTAAAAGACCTGAATACATTTCACATAGTAATGTTATCTAGCTGATAGTGCTGAGCAATCCAAGGTTGGGGGCGGGGGTGGGGAGAGGGGCGTAGGGAGAGCAAACTTGTTCTATGCACTAGAAGAAGCAAGATTCAAAATATTTCTATTTAAGTTGACTGCACATTTTAACATGGATACAAAGCACTTAAAACACTACCTGGCACTATTAGTTGTTGCTTTAAAAAGTCACCTAAATTTTGTAGAAATTAACTTAAATTTTTAAAATTATCTTTTCCCAGCATCTGTGAATTTATGCCCTGAGACAGACTGTTTAAGCCACTCTTAAAACTCCTATATTCACTAGCATTTAAGCAGCACTCTACACTTGTAATGTGAATTAAAGACAAGGAAAAAATTACCTCCTACTTGTCACTAGTAATTGGTAGCAAAAAGCAGATGTCTATTATTACACAGTGACAGTAAGAACACTGGGCAGTATTTCTGTATTGCTGGTTTAGCTACAGCTGATATTGCAAAGTGCTCCAGTGACAGCTCTAGAGGGACTTCTCTTACTCTCCACCCTCCCTTGCCCTTCTGGGTGTCTCACTGCCCTGTTCTGTGCTGCGGATTAAAGAGGCTGTTAGAGCTGGTGGAGGTGACAAGTTAGTAGTGATAAAAATCAAAGACAGTAAATGAGAAGAAACGAAAAAGAAAATGTTAACTTGGAAATTATCCAGGCATTGTAGCTAGAGTTGAAAATATCTGCACCAATTATTCTAGAGCAAAGGATCATTTTCAAGTGACTAGAGATCCCTTTTTAGTTCTAGAACATGACATATAATCTTCCACTGCAATTATTTTAGATTTTATCTACTATACCTTCTTTAGCAGTCTAATCTAGAACCAATTCACAAGAGATAAATACATAGTATGAATTTCCTAAAATCTAGACCCACATGACAGCTTTTATATCTGTATGACAAACACTTTAAGTAGTAGTGACTGAAGAAACATTTAACTGATTTCTAAAAGGAGTGGACTTTTTAGCAGTTCTTGGCCAGAGTGTCCATATTTATTCTGTTCTAGAGAATGAAAACTCCTTTGTTTACTTCCTCACTCCAGAAAGGGGACATCTCAGTTATATCAAGAGATGTGAAAATATGCTGAATATGTTTATGTAAACCCTGGTAAGTGGAAGAGTATTTATTGACTACTGTTTGTTATCATTCATGTAATTAAAATAATCACCACCAGCAATCTCTTCTCAGAATCAATTCTTCCCCTTTTCCAAAAATATGTTAAGGAAGGCAGGGAAGAGAGCAAGAGGAGGGATGGGGGCAAAGGAAGGAAGCAAAGTCAGATAGGGGAAGAAAAGAATATGGCCTCTGGAAATAAACCAACAGAAGCACAGAAGGTGGCAAACACCCCTCTATCATCAGTTCTGTTCAGAACTGTATTGCCATTTAAAACAGAAGGCCTATGTCACAGAAAATGTGACAAAGAAGGTCATTTCCCTTTGCAAATAGAAAACATTCATAAATTGGTATACAGAGGAAAACCAACCCACTGACAATTGCCCTAAGCCATCCTTTCTAAAAAATACCAGATGGATACCTTACCAATCTTGAGATACTCAGGAACTTCCAAATTTCCTAGATAATCAAATCAAGTCAAGTCAACATCTTTAATATCCTTGCATTCAATTTTGCACTATTATGTTCAAAAAGATGATCTACCAATCCAATGACCCTTCAGGTTTGGTCACACAATGGTTCAATGTGACTAACACTCCTCACATAGTAATCAAAGAGATGGTGTTACTAAACCATGATCCAGATGTAATACAAAAGTCATACTTGGACTGGGTTCTGTTGAGGATGCATTCCTTCCAGACTCGATGGACCATATGATTGTGGAGTTTTGGAGGAATCTTCCCCGATCTCTTTGGACTGTGCATAGTTATCATCCCCCCGTCTTGGGAGCCTAGGTGACTGACAGCACTCTGCGTACCTCCACTGTCCCCTGGAAAAGACAGACAACTTGGGAATGTGAAAATTATCTGAAAAGGTCTCCTGGTACACAGATTGCAAGCTTACGTCACAGAAATGTTTGGATTTTTGAAACCCGTGTTATTCATGTAGCGCCCTGGCAATAACACTACCTATAGCTCTAAGCACAATTTGTGTGTACTGGCACTTTGGACAGTTCTTTGTCTTTTCCCTAAAATAGTTCATCACATCAACACTCACACACTCACACAACCCAAGGGCATAGCCATTCAGAGGCATTCTGACTCTACAGATATTGGAGACAACTTACCTATAAAGGCTTATACATCATAGTACTAAAGATGTGACCACGAATAGATTGTTTTAAATTTTTAAATCGACAATGCAATAAGTAAGTTTCAAGGCAGAACAAAACAGCAGAGGGAGCTTTCTGCTCATTTAGCTAAAAATCTATGCAGTAACTGCACATAGCGCCCTGGGTCGGAGAAAGAACTTAATGGCACAAAGCTTTTAACAAGGTCAAATTTCAAATCTGCGTGTGGAACTGTCTGTCCTTATGCCTGACACAATTTATGAAATCTTAGAGCTAAAATACTGAAAGGTTATCTTGACATTCTGTATCAGAGGATTATTCACTAGTTTCTCTCTAATAACTCCACTTAGCTTTTCCAGCTATGGTTGTATGTAATCCCATTTCTTTCTATTAGGTGCATTAGGATTACTGGTAATACTGGTTTTTGGTTATATGAGTATTTTACTATTTCTATCACACACCAGACAAATATTGAAGTTGATTTCCAGTATTAAATTCTGATTCAATTACTTTAATCTATTTAACTTCATAGATATATTGTGGGTTTTATCCTCAACAGAACTATGATACAAAACATTTTGAACAAAATAATCAATTTTAAGCACTCTGGAAACCTCCACCCTCATCTGAAAAATAAACAACCTTATACCACAAATTAGTAGTCCTGATATGCTGGAACACAACCATCAGATGAGCTGAATGGTTGGGCTTAGCTCTATTTAAGACAAAAAACAAAAACCAGCATCAAAATGCTTACATTCCAAGGAACTAAAAATTGCTTGCTCCCCATGAAAGAATTATTGTATTAAAAATTAGATAAAGGAGACAAAATAATTTGGTCTTTTACTGCTCTTTCACCTTTAAAGTTCCCTGACTTGGTATACGGTACAAAGTAATTCACTTCAATTCTACAATGGATATGCAAATGCTTATCATAAAACTAGGATAAACAGAGAAACAGAAGTAGAACACATAGCCCTGTGCTCCCAAACACCTTACAATTTAGCCAAAGAGATCATATACCCACAGTGTCATACGGGATGAATACGACCAAAAAATAAAAAGGATGAGGAAAATAAGGCACAGTTTTTTCAGATTAAAGCTGGGTTAATGCTTTTCAGTAGCTTTTAATGATTTAATTAAAATGGGGATGATACCTCATAGGGAATTAGACAAGACCTATACTCCATGCCGTCAAATACATACTGAATATTGTTCCTCAAAATTATCTCCATAAATAGGAGACACAAGCAGAGGTACCTATCCACATGAGGCATGAGTGATTTCACCAAAACCAGTTGGCCCTCCTAGGTCCCCTGCTAATCTAGAAGATTCTTGGCCATTTTAGGGGGAAAGGGGACACATTTTGTCCTATATGTAGGAAAACATGGCAATGCTCAATGTTAGTCAACTGCAGAATGACAAGGCTGACCAAGACTGTCTCTGAGACAGCATTAAGAGTCCTAAGCTATAATTCATTGTATCATGATGTCAAAAATTAAGACAAATTCACTTTACAACAAAGATTCCAATTGCTTTTATTTGGTTGGTTTTAGAGAGTTAGGAGGCATCAGGAGATTTATTTACCCAGGGCTTAGCACAAATGACCTACACAGTCAGAGGAAGTAATGTAA
The DNA here is from genome assembly GCF_002288905.1 of Enhydra lutris kenyoni. Classification (NCBI taxonomy): domain Eukaryota; kingdom Metazoa; phylum Chordata; class Mammalia; order Carnivora; family Mustelidae; genus Enhydra; species Enhydra lutris. The sequence continues at coordinate 11,333,427 of NW_019154130.1, forward strand.
AGACCCGGAGTTAGGAAGTCCACACTGAAAACCACAATAAACAAAACCTGGTGTTTCTGAATCGTGAAATTTAGCGTTCCTAACTGATCAGACCCTAGGGCATCATGCATACAGCAGGCCTTCCATTTTAAGTTTCAATTTTAAGTTGAATACAAATATCCCTAAGAGATACTAATTCTAGTCTCTGTATCAATATATCTTCTCTATGATGATTATTAAAACGTCTGTAGAAGTATTTTTTCTTTTTCCTTTTTTTGGTTTTCTTCTTTTTTAATAAAAACGGAGCAAATCCTTTCACAAGGAATCATCCAAATTCTCTGCTCTGCCATATCAGAGTTGGATGTCCCTTTCTTCTTACTGTCTTAGCAACTGCGTGGCTTCTCAAGACAGAGGCTGCCTGCTGCCCGTTTCTCTGCCTTCCACACCGTATCCAGGTAACTCCTTCCAGATAACATAATCGTGTTTTGCTTCAAATTGCTTACGCCACCATTTGTAGACTGCTTTGCTGCCTACAGAGCGCTGTCAAGCTTTTTACCTAGTATGTGTAATAGCTCTGTCAAGTACGTAGTACTTAACAGAGAAGGAATTGGAGGCTCAGGCCAAGTTTGAGAATTTAATAAGGCCAACTCACCTAGTAAAAGCTATATAGCCAGACTTTTAAATTAGGTGTGCTCAATCACAGTCTCTATACTTGCACCCGATATACTGCTTAACCATGAACATTTACTGAGTACCCTGCACATGCCAAGCACCATGCCGGAAACTGTGAAATGCCATCTTATCTAATCTCATGAAAAGAGCCACGTAAGTGTGTATTATGCTGCATAATCTGTTTTCAGTTCAGCAGTCAAGACTGTATCTACTCTGATGCTTTTGCTAACATGGCCCACATTAAAAAGCCTATAAATAATCTCCCTCCAGCTCAAGTCTGATGAATATTAATGACTAGATTTCCAATTAAAACAATGTCAACTACAACAACCAAAAAGTTAACACAGAAAATATACTACTCCAAAGATAGCAAAATGCTCCCAATTTAAACAATTTCTGAATTTTTTCATAAAGGAAATTTTTTAAAGTTTCATATGTAATTAATACTGATCATTAATGTAGACAGATGACTGGCAGAACAAAGCATTTTCCTGAGAGCTTCTAAATGCCAGTCTACCTTTATAATATAACAAGAAAAGAATTATACCAGACATGTTCCTGCCTGGCAATGGCCAACTAGGCAAATGTTTCAGCTATTTTCTGATTAAGTGTTTTCCATTTGTTTTAAGGAAAAAAAGAGCAGCCTCCACCTTGTCCCTTGTTCGTGTATGTCTGTGTGTGTGTACACACATACATGTGTGTAAAGGGACAGATGTGTGTAGAGAACTTAAGAGAAACAACTACACTGTCTAACTGGAATAAAGACTAACAGGGCACAATTAAAATTCGGAAGCACATCCATTCTATTTGTTGAAAATTTTCCTTCTGTATTTTGCAGACTTCCCATGTCACTCTACCTCCATCTCTTGGCATAAGGCATTTCTCAATGTGAGTTTATTCATCTGTTCCATGGCAAGGAAGCTACATGGTTTTCTGTGATCTCCTCCACCTGGATGAGTACATTCCTGGATTGTACTCACCTATGATGGCCTGTTCTGGAGAAGTGGGAGGGGTAAGTGGCATCCCACAGTTACTTGGGTCCTTCACACTACCAAGTCCCTGCTGCCCCACTGTAATATGGCCTCCAGCACCAGCAACACTCTGAGGAACTGGGATGTCATTCTGAGAGATCAAAACAAATGCCGAAGGATAAACCATCCGAACACCACCTGTAAGTAAAGAGAGCAAGGAGAGAAGCAGGCCTGAGAAAAAGTTCACACCGGGATGCCAACTTTGATATTCTAGCGGTCAGAGTCAAAGCTCAATGATGAAAATGAGGTGCTCATTAGGTACTGCCAAAAGTGATGTGCTCCATTCCTTCCTAAGTTAATAGCTGTTTAAACATGTGCTCCAACATTATGATAATAGCATTTGGAAGACAGGGACCACTGGCGCTTCAGGCAAGATAACTACTCAGCATATACCACTGTATCAAGAGAATTAAAAAAAAATGGGAAAATTATGGAGATTATTTTTGATGAATCTCAATGATTATCTTTTTAAATTAAGAAAGATGAAGAAGATAGAATAAAGTTCTTCAGGCAAAATATTTTCTTACCAACAATTACTTCGACAGCCACAGGGAAATCATCGTTGTATCCCAACTCCTCTTCCTCTTTCAATTCTTCTTTCTTTTTCAGCACCATGGGATAGAAATACTGCCATTCCTCGATCAGCTTACGGGTGGCTGGGTCTGACATCTTGTATGCCTGGCCTGTTAGCGTGCCATTTAAGCCATAAGGACTTACCAGTACTAAGGCAGGGAGGAGAAACATATGTCACAGATCAGAGTAATAACTCCTACTTACGTCTAAGGCCACATATGTGGTCACTTAGGCTAAAGTCCAGCCTCACTTACTAGATAGTGCTCTTTATTTCCGGACTCCTTTTACAGTCTTTTTTTTTTTAAGTTTCTCATTTTAGTAACTCTTACCTATATGCCTCTCAACATACATCAGTTTTTTAAGGAAATCAAATGGGGGAGGTAAAAAATAAAAAATCAGACAGCTGTAGTAACACACAATATATAAACTATTTATGAAAGCTTCTATACACCTGTTTGATAAGAGTTTATACACTGTGAACATTGACTCTTTTATAAAAAAACCATTTAATACATATATCCCAAAACCTGCCTAGAACTTGAACACATTTTCCAGGGTTTCTGAGAATTCCTAGGTATTTGTTGTAATTTTAAAAATAACATATAAATAAAACTTGTAATAGCAAAAAGGTCTTGATGTACCAAGTCTGAAACATAATGCTTAGTTATAATTTCAGTTACAACTGTTTTGAAGGTCTGTTGATGAAACAACTCTAAGCAAAACTTATTAAACTCAAAGTAAAGGACTCAAAGTCCCTCTATCTCTTCCAGTGTTTGACCTGATGTTATTTTCGCTGACCTAGCCACAAAAATATAGTTAACACGATGCTGCATATAACCCAGCCAGTTTGTAGTCTAGGGGGGTTAACCTTCCAAACAATATTTTTCCAGAGATAAACTTTTTCTTAATCCTAATTTCTACAAAAATCTCAGCATAGGCATTAAGTGAGATGTTCTTTCTTTGGATGGCTTTATTTTTTTAACAGCTGGATGACATATTACAATATTCAGTGATAGCTGTAGACATCACATATTTCTTGGTACCTTTCTGCTGTTCCTCACTGATTCAAATAGGATAAAAATACTGAGTCCAACCAACACAGTTAATCAAGGGGAATATTTCTGCATTAATACTTCTAGGAAATTCCCACATCAATAATCAGTATTTCTATATTAATACTTGTAGGAAATTCCCACATCCCACATTAATTATATTCACTAAAATTATTTATAGGCCAACATCTGCCCCAAGAATGCCCCTCCTCCACACCAATCAAGGGAAATAAGCAGGGTAACATCCCACAAAAAAGTCTTCTATCACTCGAGACATTAGCAACAAACGATAAGACCTAAAATAACTGGTTTATGGAGACCTGATATTGCTAATATTATCTTTCCCAACTTAGGTTAGTTACCTCCCCTCATGATTAGGAATTCCTTCTGTTCTTATCATAAATAAATGCTTTTGTTTTCAGTGATAAAGTCTAGAATGAAGTTAGATGGTCCTCAGCACCTTCATAGTTAACAAAACACAATATTGAATAATTCTGGTAATCCATAATATGCAAATACTGTACAACTCTTAAGTGTACAGTTTGGGAACTGGGTTTTGAATTTTATAAATGTTCACACAGCAAATACCCAAAATTATGGAATGGTAAAGCACATAGCTTAAAATGTATTACAAAAAGAGGGGGTAAAAAAATAGGTAACAATTAGGAGAGAGTTAAATGAGGATTCAACATTCTTATTTACCTTAAAAAAAAAAATTTAAAAGGCTCAAATATCTTTAGGGCAAGGAACAGATGTTTTCATCAAATTAAATCAGAATCATCTGCAGGAAATCAAAAACCAATCTTAAGTAATACAGAGGCTAAACACTCATGACAGGTTGTTATGTCAATAAAAATATTTTAGTTAAATCTGTTAAAATATCAGTGTTTTTTAAAAATTATTTTCATCAAATTAAATCAGAATCATCTGCGGGAAATCAAAAACCAATCTTAAGTAATACAGAGGCTAAACACTCATGACAGGTTGTTATGTCAATAAAAATATTTTAGTTAAATCTGTTAAAATATCAGTGTTTTTTAAAAATTATCCCGCATCGGGCTCCCGGCTCCACGGGGAGTCTGCTTCTCCCTCTGACCTTCTCCTCGCTCATGCTCTCTCTCACTGTCTCTCTCTCTCTCAAATAAATAAAATGTTAAAAAAATAAAATAAAATAAAACACTTCCTTCATCAACAATAGCTCTTAACAGTGCCAACTGAGAATACCAAGGATCTCTGGGATGGCAAAGGATAGATTTAATATACCTAAACAATGATCTGAATTATTGATTATTTAAACTATCATACAGCAAAGGGCTGCATGTCACTCTTTTGAGGAGTCTGTGTGTATTAAGAAATTCAACCGTCAGATGGGTTCCTGGTGCTGCTGCCCTGGATGAGAATGGGGTGGCAACCCTTCTGGGTCCGTGAGCCCCGCTGGACTAGATCAGTCCCCACTTACAGAAGCTCCAGCACGACTGGAGCACGGCAGCTGAAAACAAGCCCAGCGACCACCACCAGGGTACTTCTGAGCACGCTCTTGCCCCCTGATGATGAGATGTTATTGCCACAATACCTCCAGAGCCGCTGGAACCTTTCAAAAATCGTGTGGGGGAAGTCAGGCAGGATTATCCCAATTTTAAAGAAGGGAAGACTCAGGTAAGCTGGTCATTTAAGGTCATAGAGAGGAGTAAACAAAAAAGGCAGGAATGGAGTCCTCTGACAGCACAGTTCTACCTTCCTAAGTCTGGGTTCTTTTATCCTACATTCTGTCACCGTTTTTCACATTCTGACGCTGACTTTACATACATACACATAAAGCCTGTTAAGACATTAAAGTTGGTTTCATCAAGATGGTTTTCTGTGATGTCACAAATACAGCCCACAGGGCTGGATCTGGAGTTTGTCTTATCTTATTGGCTCCTAAAATGTAACTCTGCATTAACTACCAACATTTTTTAAAAGGAGATTTCCATAAAAATGCAGATCACCAGTCTCCCACATTCCTGCCTGGACAATGCACTGTAACTGGATAGCACACGGTCCCTTTAAATGAGGCATACTCTTGGATGCCTGGGTGGCTCAGCTGGTTAAGCGTCCGCCTTCAGCTCAGGTCAAGATCCTAGGGTCCTCAGATGAGAGTCCTGCATCAGGCTCCCTGCTCCACAGGGAATCGGCTTCTCCCTCTGTGTCCCCACTCCCCATCTCTCATGAATAAATAAAATTTTAAAGAAATAATAAATAAATAAATGAGGCATATTCTAACAGTTCCATCAAAGACGCTGCTCTCTCCTACTGCCCCTCAGGATGACAGTGACCATCAGTAATGCCTAGACTTTTGCTTCACCCAACGCAGGTCATCCACACATTGTTTACCTGGTCCTGATAGAAATTTGAGTTTATGGCCTTGTATTTTAAAGCATTTATTTTTTCAAGAAATTACTAATCCTAGGGGAAACGGAATCTACACTGTTGACAGACTACTGTTTTTTGACCGAGTGAAATGTGCTCAAGCGACAATATATACCCCCTTCTCCTTTCTCCGTGTCATACCAGCCCTGTTGCTGCTTTCTTATATGACATGGGGTCAGCGTCAGAGAAAAGTGTCCATGCTAACACTTCATTTTAAAGTGCTTGAAGTAAGCACATTTGGAATCACCAATCTGTATAAATCAAATACTTACCACCATTATCCAAATAATATTACCAACTCCAATCTAGTGTTTGACTCTGTGGTCGACATGGATCTGATACTGAATGAGCATGCACACCATGGCTCTCTACCCAAATAACCTTAATTTATCCATGTACATAACATTTAGTTAGAAAATATGCACACTTTCAACACAAAATAATGTGCACAAAAACATGAATGACCAAAAAGGGGAAGTTTCAAATGATATGCTGATGTCATCATTTTAAGTAAATATTTAGTTAAGATCAAAACCACATTTCATAGGGCGAGTAACATAATGCAGTCCCTGCACATACTTGTAGCCATCTCGATTGAAAATGGCTGCAGGTGGCATGGGCAGTTGTTCGATTTTAGGAGGGATTGCCCATGAAGGCCGAAACAAACAGGCATCAGGTATCTTCAGAGGTAGCAGGCACTGGCTCGGCAACATCTTCAGCGGAGCAAACGTGGAAGACCCCACGAAAGGCTGGAAGGTGGGAGCTTTGTGCACATATGAGAAGTCCTGGGACAACAAAGGGGGGGCAGTGATAATGCCAGTGAACAACTTAGGACATACCACAACAATAACAGAAATGACTGCAAGTCCATATTTTTCTCATCTAATCAGCAGAAAATGCTAATACCAACATTTTAAATTAATCAAGACACTATAATTAAAATACCAAGCAAGGTACCTCATGATCCAATTCAGAGGATTGTTAGAAACTTAGGTATATGTGGCATATAAATAGTATTTTGAGGAAAATGTACATGAATCCGCTTGAAAACCACCCTGGCTCGATAAAATTCATATACTGAAATTACCTTTACTTCCTCTGGTTTAGGACTTCCTAATCCATCTTCTACTTCCATTTTGAATTCAGTGAGCTGTGTTGAAACCATACTGACCATAGGGCTCTCCATCATGCCTAATGCTGTCACTGTCTCTGAACTGATTCCATCTTTATAATTCATTACAGGAGAAAATGCAGGGTGCTGTTCCAAGGAAGGAGGAGTGGGGAACATCCTTTGCAAGTCTGCAACTGCTAAAAGAGAAGAGAAGAGGAGAGAAAAGAAGAGAAGAACAGACAACAATATTTATTTTAACAGGTAGGATTTCTAAAAAATCCCAGTTCGTAGGCAGGCACCCTACCTGTCATTAGAAATAATGCTAACTGAATGGTTATATCAGTTACACAACAGAATATTAACAATGGAAGTCTCTAAGAAGGCCATCAGCAGAAAATTATCCTTTTCTGGAACTTTACCACTATCCCCTTGATGCTTTATGATTTGGCTTCACATTAATTAAGTGAACGAAGTCTACGTAATACATTTTTCTTCTAACAAATGATTGCCTGAAGAGTATAAGAAGATGAAAATAAGTAGAAGCTGGGAGAAATTAGATGGAATAACTTTATTAATAAAGTTCTATCTCTGCTTACAAATATGTATGAAATATTTCAGAATTATATAAAAACATGCTATAGCAAATTTTACATGGAAAATTCACCAGGCAGTTCTACTACAGAAAATAAAAATTGATTAGAGCTAGAACGGTGGTTTACATGTAGTAGGATTACTTAGCTAGTTTGAAAAATCTACCACACTCACTTCTCTTCAGGGAAATGATTCCATATTGACATTAAATGCTATCCATATTGATATTAAAATGAAACTTCACAGTTAGGTTTAATAATCCTACCTAGAACCAGAAGACAATTTATTAAAAATCCAGCTAGTAAAAAAAGTATCATTTAAGAAACAGTTAAAACAGGGATCCTCAATCCTTTTTTAAAAAACATCTTAATACACCTGAGGTTAGCCATCATCATTAGCAGGGGCTCATTAAGGCAGGGATTCTGAAAAGTAGGAGCAGATGTAATGCAATCAAGTTGTGCTTGCGAAATTTGGCCACTAGGGGGTGTCCTGTACAGCACATTTATTTACAAATTTAGAGCCTCGAGTTTAAGTCCGTGTTCTGCAATGGTATCTGATGTCCCATTTTCCAATCATATTGTTCCTTCTAGAAACTTCAGCATTTAAAGAGGCAAACGGTTACCACTGACTAGGCTAAGATACGACCTGTAGCTCTGAATCACAAATGAAGAAAGAATAACCGCACTACACTCCGCCCTGGGCTGGCGTCTGAGGCAGAGCCCTGTCCTGTACAGCAGCAGCTCCCAGAGCAGTTCCACAACTCAGCGCTGCTACAGCCCAGTTAGGTCATTTCCTCCCTGGGGGCCTCGGACCCTTCATCTAAATGGCTGGACTAGATGTGTGATTCTCACCAGGCTTACTTTCTTTCCTTTGTTTATGGGAGGATGGGGAAGCTTCTGCCATATGGAGGCAGAAAAAAAAAGGTGAGAACATCTGCATGAGATGATCTTTAAAACACATTTCCTAGTTAAACAATTATATAATCCTGAATAATTTACCTTCTCTTGGCCTCCAGTGCTTATCTGTACAACAAGGGAAGGAAAAGGCCAACAAACAGCATCTCAGATACCAACTTTCCCTCTCATTAGAGAAGCTCCACTTCCATTTATTTCCTACAGTAGGATTCTGTGTAAGATTTCATTAGACAAATGGTGCCTGCTGCCGCCAAGAAAAAAAGAAAGAGAAAAAGAAAAAAAGGGGGAGGGAAGAAAAAAACCAACTCCCCTGCAAGTAGATCTTCAAGGTACCTTCTTCTTAGGACAGTATTCTACCGTTAAGGAATGGAATAATTCCTAGAACTGGGGATATAAGCCAAGCCAGAAACTCCCAGAGAACCAGTGGAGTCTGAGGAGGAAAAATGGGTCTTAAAATGTATTAGCAGTGAGATCAATAAGTTCTTTAAAACAAGAGTGAAGACTTTAATACTGAGTTAGGTTCCACTTGAAATATATACATCACCTTTATCTTTCAGTCCCTACTCCTTTTCCCAAGCCAAAGACTGGCTCTGGATCAATTTTAATATAAAATTAATGTTTAAGTGTAACATTTAAAATCCTAAGTCTTACTTATAGAATCTTCAAACTCCTACTATAGGTCTTAATCATCAAGTTATTTGGAAAATAAACTGTACAAATTCTCTTTGTGTTAAAGTATTCTGGCTATGGTGTAAAATTTTACCAAAAATTATTTTTATTAAATTACCTACCAAATTTTGTCAAAGAAATGTAATAAAGGCGTTTCTCACTTGTAATAAAGGCATTTCTCATTCTCAAATTCTTCGATGCTATCTAACACAGCTGTATATCTCAATTTTTTTTATAAACATTTCTTTTTTTTTTTTAAGATTTTATTTACTTATTTGACAGAGAGAGAGATCACTAGTCGGGAGAGAGGCGGTGGGGGTTGGGGGAGCAGGCTCCCTGCTGAGCAGAGAGCCCGATTCGGGGCTCGATCCCAGGACTCTGAGATCAAGACCTGAGCTGAAGGCGAAGGCTTAACTCACTGAGCCACCCAGGCGCCCAAGTGTATCTCAACTTCAACACCTCAGCTTGTTATTTTTTTATCAAAGGTAAAAGAGAACACACAAAAAATTACGGAAAATAAGATTCCACCTGCCAGAGATTCACTTTATAAAGTGGCTTTCACTATTCTTATTAGCAGATAGTTGTGGGTTTTTTCGTAAGAGTTTATTTTTAAATAATCTCTACACCTGGGGCTAGAACTCATAACCCCAAGAGCAAGAGTTGCATGTTCCACGGACTCAGCCAGTCAAGCACCCGTTATCAGATATTCTTAAGGAAGACTCTCAACCTCGCTAGCTTCAAGTTCCTCATCTGCAAAATGGTAGTAATATCTACCTCATATTTTTTGTGCACATTAAATAAGATAACACATAGAAGAGAACACTTTACCATGTAACATCTAAACGTTCAGTAAGTGGTGAATAATTAGCCCACCCTCCCCATTTTTGACTGGGCCAAAGATGAAAATGCTGTTAAGTTACAAACAATTTCTGAGAAAGATACAACCTTAAACAGGTATTAAGATGAAAGAAGGAATTGGAGTCAAAGAAAGAAGACAGAAACCCAGAGAAACATTCTGGTCCCCCAAAATAGAAAACCATGGCTTGCTTGTTCAATTTTCTTCTTAAAAATGCTAAAGTAAGGGAGAGAACAGCTACCAGAATGGGCTGGAGTCGAGGTATATTATTGTATGTATTATTCTCACACAATACTACCTTAACACAAACTTGATGCCAAATTAAACCTAGTTATTACTGTATGTTGCTTTCTTCACTGTAACTACATACACGAATGAATAATTATGGACCTATTCTCTCAAACACAGTATCCACTAGCCACATATGGCTATAGGGCAATTAAGCCAAGGGTTGTCCAAAAGGAGATGTGCTGCATGTATAAAATTATACAACAGATGCCAAAAAGTTAGTACAACAAAAAAAAGAATGCAAAATACCTCATTATTTTTTACATTGATTACATGTAAAAATGACACTATTGGTTATATTAAGTAAATATATTATTTAAATTAATTTTACATGGCTCTTCTTTACTTCCTTTAATGTAACTACTAGAAAATTTAAGATTGCATATTTCTATTAAATTGGACGGTGTTATTCTAGACACTAAATTTTATAATATGTCAGTCTCTCTGCCTCAATGTACAATAAAGCTCTTGCAGAGATGAGAACTTCTTGCCATGCTATTTCATGGTCATGCCTGGGGGAGGGGAATACTGTGTGCATGTCCATTTACACACACATACACACATTTACCCTGTATACTCTGTGCACATTGAAAGATCCTCTTCACACTTCTACAGCTGTACTTCCCTAATGCTTATACTTTTGCTGTATTTCAAATTAATTAATTTTTATAGCCTGCACTTTGTCATAAAATTTTGATTAACTTCTTTCTGAAACAATTATTTTCAAAATAAAAATGAGCAAAAGAAGAGAGTACACCGTATACTTTCCTGGGCAATGACTAACTAGCAGGATAGTTTGTGAGTGCAATATTGTGAGCCCAATAATCTTGGACAAGTTATCAGACATTTTAACATTTAACATCACAACGTATCACTTAATGTCAAAAAGGGCAGAGGATTAACTGGTCCAATACAAGGGAAAGAATTCATTCATCTGACCTATTCATATATATCTGCTTTAATATTATCTCTTTTAATCTGTGAATTCCATGTTTGTAAAATTCTGCAGTGCAGAGTAATAAAAAAAGAAAAATGTTTAATTAAAAAATCTACAGCAACTGGCTGGCTACCATTATTCATTTTCATACATGTCATGCTTGAGAAAGCGTTGCATATTTTAAAAAGCTATGGATCTACTAAAGCTGTCAAAATCCAATCTCTGTATACTTCACACTTCTACATTTGAGTAAATCAGCACACATTTATAGGTTCATAAAACTTTTTGACTCATCCCTATGACACAGTGGTTTTTCCCCTCAATTTGTTCTCATTACCAGCTGAAATTAATGAGAAGGTATTAAAGAATGATTTGCAATGGAATTATGTTTCTGCTTCAGAGTACCCATGTAAGCTATCCTGTCTTTCTCTTGCACAATACTGTAGTTTCCTAGGGTGAAGAGTAACTTTAAAAAAAAAAAAAAACAAAACAAGTTTTTCTTCTTGTCATCATAGATAATTAACTATTTTACCTCAAAAGGAAACACAAAAACTTCAGTATGAATTAGAAAAAGGACCACGAAAAAACAAATGTTCCTCATCCTTTGGGTAAATTGAATTTTTTGAAACATCTCGCACAAGCTCTTATACTGGAATATCACTCTGAAAATCACTGCGTAACATTTATCCTACTAGGAAAAGGCTATTAAAGAAACAAACATATACACATTTTTCCACATAGAGTTAATTCGTAATTTGAAAACAAAAGCAAAAGAAATTTAAACTAAGATGGTCTCTTAGCTGTCTGCCCCATCTTAGGAATTCCAACTTATATAAGTTTTTTTTTTTTTTTTTTAATTCAGTTAACATTCTTTTAAAAAAGAAAAAAAAAGGGAGGGACAGAGGGGAACCTCAGATAAGGCAGCACTGAGTATGAGAACATTTTGTTTAAGTTATAAATAGTAAACCAAAGCTCCATTTCCTTTTCTTACTTGGTGGATAAGGAACAGCAGCTCTTCCATCCTTCCCAAGAGGTCGGTCTTCTGCCCCAACTGTAGGCATTTTTGATGAACGCAGTGCAGGTGACACAGCCTAAGAAAAGATTATTATTGAAACAGGGCAACACACGTGTATCTAAGTAGGGCAGTAGTCAACTATTTCTTAACATACGCCTACTGATATTTTGGAATAAAGGTGCTTCCTTACACAGTGTTTACAAGTGAACTTCTAGAAATACCCACAGACTGTGACAAGCTTATCCAGAATGAAAACCAGAGTGACTGAGTCTTGTCTGCATGGATCTGGTAAGGGCAGACTGTACCATCAAAGCACAACTTACAGACCTTAAGCAAATCTTCCTCCCAGGTCATTAGAGAAGTGGTTTTAGGGACACAATAATTAAATTAGGGTGGTGCCTCCAAGGAGTAATTGGCTATCGGTCTGGCTTTCCTTCTGTTTGGAAGCAGGCAGTTAAAAGAGGTGACCTCAAGCCCTCCTGAAGTATGATACTTCCATTTTTCACCACAAAAAAGCCATGTATCTTCTGCTCTTACTTCCACAGTTACCATTCATCTTCATAAAAAAATAACCTTATCACATAAAATTATTGAAATATGCAGAGAGGGCTTTTCTTTGAGTTGTTACTCAAAATAAATTAAGTCCTTTAATAGGCAAGATTATCTTTAAGAACTCAAATGAATGTCTCAAGATAAAATAAAGCAAAAAATATTCTCACAAATAGAAGGTCTTTTACGTATGTATACTTATTCAATGTCACAGGGTTGAAGTGTAAAATTAAATTCAAAGACATTTGAGATGAAAACTTGGACAACGGCCTCACAACACCAGTTATCAGTAAGATGAATTAGCAAAAACAATTCTAAGGTAAGCGATTCTCTTGATTAAATGCCAGACTAGAAATTAGAGTAAAGCAGAAACAATCATTTCAGAGAAATGAAAATTAGATTAAAAATGTCCAACCCTCCTTCACATATTAACGTTACTAAGAACATATTAAAAAACCAAAGTAAACATACCCTCATTTAGTTCAACAGTAATACATAATTTATACAAAGGTAAGTACAATGGCTCTGAGCGCCAGTATAATCACTGGGGATGATGGCTGTGAACAGTCCCCAGCTGCCCCACAATGCCTGCTTTGCCCTCTTTCTTATTCCTCCCTTTCTACTTCTTTTTGATTCTGTGTCTTTTTATGTTTTGTCTTACCACCCCCCACCAAAGCAGCTAACCAAAACCCTAAGGATCATTAAAACCAATCCTACATAACGCCTGACATTTAGGGAGACAGTCAAGTTCAAAAAGGCTCTCAGATGCCTGGATCAACGCTAAAGAAACATGTCATTTCTTGTACTGCAGTTTTTCTCACTGTCATGTCCTTTTCCTTCATGCAGCCACTGCCTGAATTTCCATCCTTGTGTTTTAATCCAATAGAAGTTACCAAACAGTACTCCTGCTTCCTGTGTATGAGGCTGGTGAAAACCAGCTCTTGCTTCTACCAAGTCAGTTCCACACTCAGCAACCTTCGCAGAGGGACACGTTATAGGCAGAGTTCAAAGTTCAAAGCCATAAGAGTGGCTAACCTAACCCTGTCTTTACCCACCACTCAGAGAGCAGACCAATGGTCTGTTCCCTATCCTCCCAACCCTCAGCTGCTTCATTCTCTTGCTTAACCAAGGCTCATTCCAGGCTCAAACTAATGCCTCTCCCCTGCCTCTCACTAACCCTCTCTCCACATCTGAAGTCAAATCTTTTCTTGGAGGCCATTATGATTTCATCATCTTCTAAGTACTTAACATTGGTATAATGGCGTATAGTATCTGTTAATGAGATACATTTTTATTTTAAAGTGAGAACAGGCTTTAGAATTCTGATTCCTACTTAACCTTTAAGCGTTAACTTAAACACTGCTCGCCTGTCACTTTGTACTTGAACATCCAGCATCTTTAGACGCAGGTCAAGTTACTGCACTCACAGTAATAAGCGCACATGGGTGTATACATTTTTATATATTTTTAAGTACATTTGTAACTTTCTTTATATGCACTTCTCTGGAGGTCTGTGAGTACCTTAAGTGTCAGGGCAGGATAGTAACACCTGTAACCTCAGGTACACATCACAGGAAGTGACCATCAGATGAGTAATAAATACATGGGAAATGGACAAAAGGGAAGGAAGGTAAGTATATAAGTGAAAGAAAAATAAACTAATAAACTTATTTCCTTGAAGAGAGGGGCCTATCCTACTCATTTCTTGGTCCCCTAAAGTTAACAGGTACTTCTTTTTGCCAAAAAGTACAGAGGTGATTAGGAGGACGAGGACATAAACTTCCTGATTCAGAGCAGCTCAGCTGTTCTTCTAAGAATTATCATTCTTATCTGTCACTTTAACCACATCATGCCTTAAACTATTTAAATTGTATGTACACAAGTCTTTTCCCCTACTATAGTGCCACAACCCTAAAAAGTACAGATCATACTTGTTTATCTCTCAATATGTAGACTAAGTTCTTACTGATGACATGAATAAAAAGTTACGGGGGCATTATCTTTATAATCAGAGCTAAAGGGACTACATAATATACTTCTACTAGTCTCACGATATTTAGAAGGATTTAAAAACTGAATGGGAAAGATTTTAATATTTACAACAGGAATAAACTAATAAAAGAAGACATCAACAAAGGGAAACCAAGGGGCATTAGAGACTACAGTGACAACTTTTAGAATCCTTTCAAAGTATACAAACATTTCTGCAGAACATTCTGAACCTGAAATAAGGGGCCCCAAAACTCAGTAGACAAAAACAATAAGGAAATACTCCAACAGCGACCCAAGTTCTCCCATGTAAGGAGATTTCTGCTTCGGTAGCTATGGCAGACTCACCCCAAGTTCGTCATCATCGGAATTATCAAAGATGTTGTCTAAGTCATGCAGGGAAGGTGCCAGATCTGTCACCTGTGTAAGGCTACTGGAGCCAGCTCTGCCAGCAGCATTATCCTGCCGGACATCTGCGGGAAAGGAGGCAAAGATGCAGAATAAGCGACTTCATCCACAGAGAAGGAGTGAGAAAAGGGAATGGATTTCAATGCGCAAGACCTGCCTGTGAATTTTTTCCCTAGGTTTTCAGTTAAATTTAGAGACAATTATTTCCAAATATGTTCATCAGTTTTGAAAGTAAATGAAAAACGAACTATGAAAAATTAAAGATGGGATCAAATTACTGCTATTACAGTAAAAATATAATTCTAAATCGAGAAGCATCTCCCTTGCATTTTACTTTAGCAACAATCCAAGTGAGGCAAATAATCATTGTACACACCTGTTTTAGTAGCAGAACTGAAAATAGACATGGCATTTTTCCCATCAGGCACCGGCGTGGAATGACCTGGTGTAGTGACATCCTTGGTACCAAATCCATCCTCTGACTGTATAATAAATTCAGCCAAACAAAACACATGAACACCAACCCAAAGTGTGGAATATGAGGGAGAACACAAAGAATTAGAGAGTAGAATGGAACTTATTATGAGCACAAGTATGATAAACCATGGTCTATGCAACCAAGGGAAATAAAAGATATGTCCTTTTCCCTGAATTTAAACGGAACCCCAAACTCCCACACTGTCCCTCCAATCCTATGGAGTATTCAGAGTCAATCTGGATTTTATGCCTAACCAGTACTGGTGGCATTTGATTACAGACCTGCCACGGTGTTAAAAGCTGCCTTTAATAACATCATAGATACTGAATTATGGTTCGAGCTTTCTGGATCTAGATAGATCTCTACAAAGGAATCTCTGAAGCATTCTCCTGAGCTGTACAGGCCTCTTTTAATGGTCCTTTTCCCTTTATTCTTAAGAATACCTCTTTAAATGGTGCAGTATTTTGGAATGTTTTAAAATTTGAGGCTAAAGACAGCACACACCCCCAGTACTCATTTTTATGACAATGAAACCACTAAAATTAATACTGACATAATCTAGGAGTAGTGTTGATAGTAATTCAGATAGATATATAGGTAAAGCGCTTGGTACAGTAAACACACTAAGCGCTAAATAACCAATAGATATTGTTATCAACATTTTTTCTCCTTACATTTTGGATATTTTGAACAATAATTAAAAAGAAATAAGCAGGGAGCATAGGCCAACAAGAATTAGCGTATGAGAGGAAACATGCGCTGTAAGCTATAGCCTGGAAAATATGAGGCTTCGTTTATGTTCAGCTGACTTTAAACAAAGGTGAGCCGTGACATAAAAAGGAACAATACGTTGTTTCATACAATAGTACCAAGAGCATGAATATGGGGACAGAGCAATCAGGCAAGACTACTTCAAACATTCTGCCTCAGAAGTTTTCCCACACATGTTGTACTGACACAGATCGAAACTCACACCATGCTGGGTACTCTCTATGTTAAATAGTACCTTATTCTTTTTCAGGGAATCCTTCTCCGTCCCTTGTTTGCATTTCTTGTTTGCTGTAAAGATGTATTTTATGTCGCCATCCTCAAAGGTATATGGATCATTGACTTCTCCCAAACTGTCTCCAGGTTGTTGAGCTAGAGGCAATGGGTCAAGGAAGTGGAGTGGCTGCATCTGGGGCTGCTTTTCTTGCCAGATTTTAAACCGTTTGTTAGGTTGTGCTAAGAGTCTAAAAGGGAAAATAAATGATAATTTAAGCAAGATAAACAAAGTAAAAAGATTATCTTTTTTTTTTTAAAGCAGCATTTATAAATTAAAGCACTTGCAAAACTTAAACTTAGAAAATTTATCCCTATAAAGAAGTTCTTTTAGAGATGATGTTCACAAATAAAACTTAGTAGGTCTTTGTGAAGAACATGCTTCTGTCTCTGATTCCATGGATTCCAGTGAAGAGCAGAGATGGGCTCTAAGGACAGAATGACTAGGTTCAAGTTCAATCTGTGTCATCTTCTAACTGTTTGACCCTCGCTTCTTTCTCAGCTTTGAAAATAAGGTAGTAGTAATACGACTGTGGTGAAGATGAACTGAGATGGTCTGGTAAACTGTCAAGAATAACGGATAGCTCAACAGCACTAAAAACAGTATTATTACCAGATGCAGGATACATACCTGACTGCATGCAAAGCCTTCCTTAAAAGTGTCAACATACAAAGAAGGCACTGACCACAATATGAAAAGTCTCATCAAGCTACATCCTTTGACTAACAAACAGCAGGCCAAAAATAAATTAATACCAAGACCTAAATGCCACAATGAAACCTTTATATGGCCACATGTTTAAATAATGACACATGTGAAACCTCACTAAGGAGAAAGCATTTGACTTCTCAGCATTTTCCAAACGCAGAGTCCAGAATGATGAAGAAAAGCATGTTTCATTTTGGCTCTGAAGGGTGAACATGGGGAGATGGAGGAAAGCCCTGACTCTCAGGACCTTACACCTTGGTCAATGGGCATCAGGTGGGTGGTACACAGAGTCGCCTTACCTTTGCAACGCAGTGCTCTCTGAGTTTACCTCCATTTTGGCATCACATCTGTCACCCTGGAGCTCTGGGGGCCGGAACTCAGCATCATCAATGCGGGGGAGGCGATAACTGTGCCACCACTTGTCTGATGACTCAGGGTTCGAGGGCCTAACCCCACAATATAAGGCTGTCTCGCTGACCTCTGCCATCAGAGGCAGTCTTTGGCCTACGAGGACAGTTCTGTCATCCAGAGTCGACAACTGCTGGAGTTCTAGCCCATTTCCATAGAGGGCTGGGTTCACAGGAACAGATGGCGGATCCAAACTCTCTGTTTCCTGACCTCGCGGTTGAGGGCTGAGTGTTGGCGGCAGAGGGGAAATAGGGGAATGAGGTGAATCCATAGGATTCAGATTCATTTGCTTGCTTGTATTTCTGGAAGGCACGGCCATTTGTTTATCATACTTCCTACTGCTAGACACCTCTAAGGAGGAGTCTATCCCTCCCAATCCTAGCTTCTGTCCTGGTGTGTCCTGCTCCACACAGAACTCGTCAGCCACAGAGGGCCTATGGTGAAATGGTATCAAGGGTCTCTTTTGCAATTTGTCTCCCTTTTCTGGTCTTTCTGTTGTTTTGTGCTTAGACGCAGGAGGTGGTAAAGAAGATGATGATGATGGTCCTGCACTGAACCCTGGTTGAGATATTGCGGGAGGTCGATTGGGTCCTACTGCACAACGTTTTAAAAGTTTATGCCTGAAATGAGAATCAAAATAAGGTCAAGAAACAGACCTGAAATCTAAGTGTTACATATAATATGTATGTAATACAATGTATGTAATATAATGTAATATATGTAATATAATGTACAGTATAACATTACTACATCATTATAACATTACAAATAGAAGGCTCTGATAAGCTTTTGTCTTTTAAGCACACACTAGATTCCCAAATCACTGAAAAGGACTCTAGGTGTTAATTATTTTTATAATGACTAAAAACTGCAACACTCTGATGGAAAGTGGTGAATCAACCACACATAAGTTAAGCAGATAAAAGATGGACTTAACAGTGCTAACCCCTACCAAAGACTGATGTGAAAAATCCTCAAATCTTTCAAATTTGGTGACGGCTTCAGATAACATATTCACATTGCATCTTAAAACCAAGAGTAATGAGATCATTTGCCAAGAAAGAGAGAAAAAAATCTTCTAATTTCTATCTTACAACACTCTACTAACTCCAATATAGAATGGCTTATAATAGCTTGTACTGTAGTAAATTGGGAATAAAATAATTATGTGATTCTCCCCCAAAGTGTGAAAACAAGAAAATGAGGGTCGATCCATGAATCTTTAACAGAATAAATAGACTAGAAATCTTATATGCCATTCTTATCAAAAAAAGAAGGAATAAAAGACAACTTTGGATTTTCCAGACTCACAAAATTAGACAGAAGTAAAAAAAAAAAAAATGGTGAGTGAATATGAAAACAACAAATGCAGCTGTACCAAGCAGGGTAGCAAGTCTGCTCACATCCTAACACACTTCTTGGCAAACATAGGTGTGAGATATTGCTCAGGAAGGGCCACTAGATGATGCGAAGGTTCAATCTGTGCAACAAAGTTATACAGTAGGTCAGCCAGTTCCTCCCAATATATAAATCCACCCAGGGAAAAAAACCTGAGCTCTCCTGCCCATGCAGCAGTAACTCTCTGAGGCCACTAGGGTGGCATTAAATTACTGCTATATCACACTCAATGGTGCCCTAGTGAGCAGTAAAACGGATTTGTGTGGCATAATGGGATGGTTTAGTGGGACAGCAGGATGGCCACCCTGCCCCATAAGGCCATTAAATAGTGTGAGGAGTGGACCGTTCCATAACGGGTTTGGTAATCTTGCAGTAGATAATCTGAAAAGGCTCTTGCTGAAGTCTTTGCTACTCTTTAAAAAAAAAAAAAAAAATCAGAGTTTGAAGAAGGTTGTTTAAGCATAAAGCTACTGACAATAAGGGGAAAATTGCACCTTAAATCTCCAGGGCACAGCAGCACACTAAGAGGTGAATATCTCATCTGAAAATAATCTCAATCACATCTTGTAAGGGGCTTATTTTAAAACAGTTCAAAGAATCTTTTACATAAAACTTTTTCACTTGGATTTTCTCTCTCAGAGCATTTATCCACACCAGTCCTTTGATAGATAGTTTATGGTAGCCTCTTCAAAGTAAGGACTTTTGGCAAACCAGAAAATCTCAAAGTCATTTTTTTTTCAATTGTATTTAATGACTCGGCTACACTGTGAAATGGTTACAATCAGGGATTCACTAGTGAGTAACAGACTATCACAGCAAATCTCTGAACAGGTAAGAGGCCTCACTGAAGCAAGGAGCAGGAAATCAGCCTCAAAAGGCTAAATATATGGGTGGTCCAGTGGTGGGAAGGAACCAGAAGAAGCAGGGCCAAATAGTGTAGAAACACAAGGTGACTAAAAGAACGAGAATTACTATCATAGACATTTCCAAGGAAATCAGTGTGAAATGCAAGGATAAAATTCATCTATAAAATGAAGAAAAATAATAAATGATAAAGTTTCTAGGCTGAAAAAGGGAAACTGTGGTAAAAATGACTGGAACAAGATACTTGACCTGTGAGAAAACACACATGTCAATATTAAGGAATTTCTTAAAGGCATCTCCTAAAATATAAGACCAGAGTATATATGAGAAGTCAGGTCTAGAGATAAATACTTGGAAGTCAATGGAATGAAATGCATAACTAAAAAAAGACCTGCAGGTATAAGAATCTGGTCAGGAAATAGAGGAGTGATTCCAAAGGACAAAAGAAAAAGTGCTATTTAGTTACACTTCAGGTAAAAATAATTCAAGGGAGCAAATAAAAATGTCACAGAAATCAGCAAAAAGGTTATTTTTAACAGCTGAAAAATCTAGATTAAGGAAAAGAAGAGCAAAAATAGGATGAGGGCATAAGCAAAGCTAAATACACCAACATTTTTATCCTAGGTACTTTCTAAAGGTGGCCCATAACTTGGCTGTGAGCTGTTTAGAAATAAGAATTAATAAGAAAAGGCTTTCTGTCACACAAGTTATAATGGCCTAGAAACAGAAGGAAAATAGGTATTCAGCTGGTATACCACACCTATCCTGAGACGAGAGGTGCTCAGAGAGGACCCTTAATGAACAACTTCTTCAAAAAAGCCCTCTTTAAAAAATTAATACTGCACATTTCATTAGGCTAATATTTACAGCATCTCTCAAAAAAAAAAAAGCTGACTAGAGAGGCAGAGCTTGATAAAAGAGAATCAACGTAAGGGACAAGAGAGGAAAGGACGGGAATATGGTGTGAAAACTGCTGTTTAAGCATGTACACATACACACACACAGTTTGCACATATTCTCAGGGGTCATTTGACTGCCTCCCTACCCTGAAGCCAACTTATTTATGTCACAATAAGAACCCCTAAAAAACTAGGGAAATGAATGGCCATTTTCTTAATATACTTTATCTCAAAAGAACTTTTTCTAAGTGTTGAACAGTATCAAATGTGAAAATATATACTTTGGAAACAAAGCTACTCTAAGTTGCTCATTAAGTGAATAATCACCATCACATCCTCAATAGTCACCTGAGCTAGGGGTGAGGCCGACATACACTTAAGAAATCTAAGAACGCTGGGGTACTTGGCTGGCTCAGTTGGTTAAGCGTTCGACTCTTCATTTTGGCTCAGGTCATGATCTCGGAGTCATGAGATCAAACCCCGCATCAGGCTTTGTGTTCAGCACAGGGTCTGATTGAGATTCTCTCCATCCCTCTCCTCCTGGCTCTCCCCCTGCGTGCACCCATTCTGCCCACTCGCATAGGTGTGAAATAAATAAAAAAAATCTTAAAAAAAAAAAAAAAAGAAATCTAAGAACCCTAATGAAAGCCCATGACAATAAGACTCTTTACTACTACAAGGAGTGATACGTCAAGGTAATATACAGAGGAGCAAATATTTTCTACAGAAATCAATTCAGGGTTCTATTCAAGTATCTAACTGAATGAATAATTTTAGCTTCTGGCAGGTTTTATTACTAAATACCTACCTCAAGCATCAAAACATACCAGCACTGACAACAAGACAAATTATCTATGGAAGGTTGATTTAATCCAAATTCTATGAACTCTAGCCAACTTGTTTAGTATTTACCTCTATTTTAAAATTAAGAACAATTAAATAAATTCATTTAAAGGGGAATAGATTGTCTTATCAAATGCCTTTTGGTTTTGGAGTAGTTACCACAAAAAAATTTGTGGGAGCAATTTGATAACAGGGCCACAGTCACAGTTGTCAAATAAAGCTCTTTTTGAGTCCTGACAATAAAACTGTTATCATCTGTATTTAAGAAAAGACCTATCTTTTCCTTCTCTACTAGAGGAGGAAGACTGAAAACAAAACAAAACAAAATAAAGAAAAAGCGGTCTGAGAGTCCACGAGACAGCCAACAAAAGGTCCCAACATTTTATCGGACCCCTGTTCTGCCTTGTCTACTACCTACCTAGAACAGGAACAGCTGACTCTTTGGGTTGGATCCACAAAATCCCAAGTAGCAGGATTATTAGCAGGCTCTTCTTCAAGAGTTGGAGTTGACATTTGGCTCCTCCTAAAAAAGGTTAAAAATGTGACTTGTGTAAACATGAGAAAATACTTATACCTCAATGGGGGAGAGGGATATTTTAAAAGACCTGAATACATTTCACATAGTAATGTTATCTAGCTGATAGTGCTGAGCAATCCAAGGTTGGGGGCGGGGGTGGGGAGAGGGGCGTAGGGAGAGCAAACTTGTTCTATGCACTAGAAGAAGCAAGATTCAAAATATTTCTATTTAAGTTGACTGCACATTTTAACATGGATACAAAGCACTTAAAACACTACCTGGCACTATTAGTTGTTGCTTTAAAAAGTCACCTAAATTTTGTAGAAATTAACTTAAATTTTTAAAATTATCTTTTCCCAGCATCTGTGAATTTATGCCCTGAGACAGACTGTTTAAGCCACTCTTAAAACTCCTATATTCACTAGCATTTAAGCAGCACTCTACACTTGTAATGTGAATTAAAGACAAGGAAAAAATTACCTCCTACTTGTCACTAGTAATTGGTAGCAAAAAGCAGATGTCTATTATTACACAGTGACAGTAAGAACACTGGGCAGTATTTCTGTATTGCTGGTTTAGCTACAGCTGATATTGCAAAGTGCTCCAGTGACAGCTCTAGAGGGACTTCTCTTACTCTCCACCCTCCCTTGCCCTTCTGGGTGTCTCACTGCCCTGTTCTGTGCTGCGGATTAAAGAGGCTGTTAGAGCTGGTGGAGGTGACAAGTTAGTAGTGATAAAAATCAAAGACAGTAAATGAGAAGAAACGAAAAAGAAAATGTTAACTTGGAAATTATCCAGGCATTGTAGCTAGAGTTGAAAATATCTGCACCAATTATTCTAGAGCAAAGGATCATTTTCAAGTGACTAGAGATCCCTTTTTAGTTCTAGAACATGACATATAATCTTCCACTGCAATTATTTTAGATTTTATCTACTATACCTTCTTTAGCAGTCTAATCTAGAACCAATTCACAAGAGATAAATACATAGTATGAATTTCCTAAAATCTAGACCCACATGACAGCTTTTATATCTGTATGACAAACACTTTAAGTAGTAGTGACTGAAGAAACATTTAACTGATTTCTAAAAGGAGTGGACTTTTTAGCAGTTCTTGGCCAGAGTGTCCATATTTATTCTGTTCTAGAGAATGAAAACTCCTTTGTTTACTTCCTCACTCCAGAAAGGGGACATCTCAGTTATATCAAGAGATGTGAAAATATGCTGAATATGTTTATGTAAACCCTGGTAAGTGGAAGAGTATTTATTGACTACTGTTTGTTATCATTCATGTAATTAAAATAATCACCACCAGCAATCTCTTCTCAGAATCAATTCTTCCCCTTTTCCAAAAATATGTTAAGGAAGGCAGGGAAGAGAGCAAGAGGAGGGATGGGGGCAAAGGAAGGAAGCAAAGTCAGATAGGGGAAGAAAAGAATATGGCCTCTGGAAATAAACCAACAGAAGCACAGAAGGTGGCAAACACCCCTCTATCATCAGTTCTGTTCAGAACTGTATTGCCATTTAAAACAGAAGGCCTATGTCACAGAAAATGTGACAAAGAAGGTCATTTCCCTTTGCAAATAGAAAACATTCATAAATTGGTATACAGAGGAAAACCAACCCACTGACAATTGCCCTAAGCCATCCTTTCTAAAAAATACCAGATGGATACCTTACCAATCTTGAGATACTCAGGAACTTCCAAATTTCCTAGATAATCAAATCAAGTCAAGTCAACATCTTTAATATCCTTGCATTCAATTTTGCACTATTATGTTCAAAAAGATGATCTACCAATCCAATGACCCTTCAGGTTTGGTCACACAATGGTTCAATGTGACTAACACTCCTCACATAGTAATCAAAGAGATGGTGTTACTAAACCATGATCCAGATGTAATACAAAAGTCATACTTGGACTGGGTTCTGTTGAGGATGCATTCCTTCCAGACTCGATGGACCATATGATTGTGGAGTTTTGGAGGAATCTTCCCCGATCTCTTTGGACTGTGCATAGTTATCATCCCCCCGTCTTGGGAGCCTAGGTGACTGACAGCACTCTGCGTACCTCCACTGTCCCCTGGAAAAGACAGACAACTTGGGAATGTGAAAATTATCTGAAAAGGTCTCCTGGTACACAGATTGCAAGCTTACGTCACAGAAATGTTTGGATTTTTGAAACCCGTGTTATTCATGTAGCGCCCTGGCAATAACACTACCTATAGCTCTAAGCACAATTTGTGTGTACTGGCACTTTGGACAGTTCTTTGTCTTTTCCCTAAAATAGTTCATCACATCAACACTCACACACTCACACAACCCAAGGGCATAGCCATTCAGAGGCATTCTGACTCTACAGATATTGGAGACAACTTACCTATAAAGGCTTATACATCATAGTACTAAAGATGTGACCACGAATAGATTGTTTTAAATTTTTAAATCGACAATGCAATAAGTAAGTTTCAAGGCAGAACAAAACAGCAGAGGGAGCTTTCTGCTCATTTAGCTAAAAATCTATGCAGTAACTGCACATAGCGCCCTGGGTCGGAGAAAGAACTTAATGGCACAAAGCTTTTAACAAGGTCAAATTTCAAATCTGCGTGTGGAACTGTCTGTCCTTATGCCTGACACAATTTATGAAATCTTAGAGCTAAAATACTGAAAGGTTATCTTGACATTCTGTATCAGAGGATTATTCACTAGTTTCTCTCTAATAACTCCACTTAGCTTTTCCAGCTATGGTTGTATGTAATCCCATTTCTTTCTATTAGGTGCATTAGGATTACTGGTAATACTGGTTTTTGGTTATATGAGTATTTTACTATTTCTATCACACACCAGACAAATATTGAAGTTGATTTCCAGTATTAAATTCTGATTCAATTACTTTAATCTATTTAACTTCATAGATATATTGTGGGTTTTATCCTCAACAGAACTATGATACAAAACATTTTGAACAAAATAATCAATTTTAAGCACTCTGGAAACCTCCACCCTCATCTGAAAAATAAACAACCTTATACCACAAATTAGTAGTCCTGATATGCTGGAACACAACCATCAGATGAGCTGAATGGTTGGGCTTAGCTCTATTTAAGACAAAAAACAAAAACCAGCATCAAAATGCTTACATTCCAAGGAACTAAAAATTGCTTGCTCCCCATGAAAGAATTATTGTATTAAAAATTAGATAAAGGAGACAAAATAATTTGGTCTTTTACTGCTCTTTCACCTTTAAAGTTCCCTGACTTGGTATACGGTACAAAGTAATTCACTTCAATTCTACAATGGATATGCAAATGCTTATCATAAAACTAGGATAAACAGAGAAACAGAAGTAGAACACATAGCCCTGTGCTCCCAAACACCTTACAATTTAGCCAAAGAGATCATATACCCACAGTGTCATACGGGATGAATACGACCAAAAAATAAAAAGGATGAGGAAAATAAGGCACAGTTTTTTCAGATTAAAGCTGGGTTAATGCTTTTCAGTAGCTTTTAATGATTTAATTAAAATGGGGATGATACCTCATAGGGAATTAGACAAGACCTATACTCCATGCCGTCAAATACATACTGAATATTGTTCCTCAAAATTATCTCCATAAATAGGAGACACAAGCAGAGGTACCTATCCACATGAGGCATGAGTGATTTCACCAAAACCAGTTGGCCCTCCTAGGTCCCCTGCTAATCTAGAAGATTCTTGGCCATTTTAGGGGGAAAGGGGACACATTTTGTCCTATATGTAGGAAAACATGGCAATGCTCAATGTTAGTCAACTGCAGAATGACAAGGCTGACCAAGACTGTCTCTGAGACAGCATTAAGAGTCCTAAGCTATAATTCATTGTATCATGATGTCAAAAATTAAGACAAATTCACTTTACAACAAAGATTCCAATTGCTTTTATTTGGTTGGTTTTAGAGAGTTAGGAGGCATCAGGAGATTTATTTACCCAGGGCTTAGCACAAATGACCTACACAGTCAGAGGAAGTAATGTAAAGACCCGGAGTTAGGAAGTCCACACTGAAAACCACAATAAACAAAACCTGGTGTTTCTGAATCGTGAAATTTAGCGTTCCTAACTGATCAGACCCTAGGGCATCATGCATACAGCAGGCCTTCCATTTTAAGTTTCAATTTTAAGTTGAATACAAATATCCCTAAGAGATACTAATTCTAGTCTCTGTATCAATATATCTTCTCTATGATGATTATTAAAACGTCTGTAGAAGTATTTTTTCTTTTTCCTTTTTTTGGTTTTCTTCTTTTTTAATAAAAACGGAGCAAATCCTTTCACAAGGAATCATCCAAATTCTCTGCTCTGCCATATCAGAGTTGGATGTCCCTTTCTTCTTACTGTCTTAGCAACTGCGTGGCTTCTCAAGACAGAGGCTGCCTGCTGCCCGTTTCTCTGCCTTCCACACCGTATCCAGGTAACTCCTTCCAGATAACATAATCGTGTTTTGCTTCAAATTGCTTACGCCACCATTTGTAGACTGCTTTGCTGCCTACAGAGCGCTGTCAAGCTTTTTACCTAGTATGTGTAATAGCTCTGTCAAGTACGTAGTACTTAACAGAGAAGGAATTGGAGGCTCAGGCCAAGTTTGAGAATTTAATAAGGCCAACTCACCTAGTAAAAGCTATATAGCCAGACTTTTAAATTAGGTGTGCTCAATCACAGTCTCTATACTTGCACCCGATATACTGCTTAACCATGAACATTTACTGAGTACCCTGCACATGCCAAGCACCATGCCGGAAACTGTGAAATGCCATCTTATCTAATCTCATGAAAAGAGCCACGTAAGTGTGTATTATGCTGCATAATCTGTTTTCAGTTCAGCAGTCAAGACTGTATCTACTCTGATGCTTTTGCTAACATGGCCCACATTAAAAAGCCTATAAATAATCTCCCTCCAGCTCAAGTCTGATGAATATTAATGACTAGATTTCCAATTAAAACAATGTCAACTACAACAACCAAAAAGTTAACACAGAAAATATACTACTCCAAAGATAGCAAAATGCTCCCAATTTAAACAATTTCTGAATTTTTTCATAAAGGAAATTTTTTAAAGTTTCATATGTAATTAATACTGATCATTAATGTAGACAGATGACTGGCAGAACAAAGCATTTTCCTGAGAGCTTCTAAATGCCAGTCTACCTTTATAATATAACAAGAAAAGAATTATACCAGACATGTTCCTGCCTGGCAATGGCCAACTAGGCAAATGTTTCAGCTATTTTCTGATTAAGTGTTTTCCATTTGTTTTAAGGAAAAAAAGAGCAGCCTCCACCTTGTCCCTTGTTCGTGTATGTCTGTGTGTGTGTACACACATACATGTGTGTAAAGGGACAGATGTGTGTAGAGAACTTAAGAGAAACAACTACACTGTCTAACTGGAATAAAGACTAACAGGGCACAATTAAAATTCGGAAGCACATCCATTCTATTTGTTGAAAATTTTCCTTCTGTATTTTGCAGACTTCCCATGTCACTCTACCTCCATCTCTTGGCATAAGGCATTTCTCAATGTGAGTTTATTCATCTGTTCCATGGCAAGGAAGCTACATGGTTTTCTGTGATCTCCTCCACCTGGATGAGTACATTCCTGGATTGTACTCACCTATGATGGCCTGTTCTGGAGAAGTGGGAGGGGTAAGTGGCATCCCACAGTTACTTGGGTCCTTCACACTACCAAGTCCCTGCTGCCCCACTGTAATATGGCCTCCAGCACCAGCAACACTCTGAGGAACTGGGATGTCATTCTGAGAGATCAAAACAAATGCCGAAGGATAAACCATCCGAACACCACCTGTAAGTAAAGAGAGCAAGGAGAGAAGCAGGCCTGAGAAAAAGTTCACACCGGGATGCCAACTTTGATATTCTAGCGGTCAGAGTCAAAGCTCAATGATGAAAATGAGGTGCTCATTAGGTACTGCCAAAAGTGATGTGCTCCATTCCTTCCTAAGTTAATAGCTGTTTAAACATGTGCTCCAACATTATGATAATAGCATTTGGAAGACAGGGACCACTGGCGCTTCAGGCAAGATAACTACTCAGCATATACCACTGTATCAAGAGAATTAAAAAAAAATGGGAAAATTATGGAGATTATTTTTGATGAATCTCAATGATTATCTTTTTAAATTAAGAAAGATGAAGAAGATAGAATAAAGTTCTTCAGGCAAAATATTTTCTTACCAACAATTACTTCGACAGCCACAGGGAAATCATCGTTGTATCCCAACTCCTCTTCCTCTTTCAATTCTTCTTTCTTTTTCAGCACCATGGGATAGAAATACTGCCATTCCTCGATCAGCTTACGGGTGGCTGGGTCTGACATCTTGTATGCCTGGCCTGTTAGCGTGCCATTTAAGCCATAAGGACTTACCAGTACTAAGGCAGGGAGGAGAAACATATGTCACAGATCAGAGTAATAACTCCTACTTACGTCTAAGGCCACATATGTGGTCACTTAGGCTAAAGTCCAGCCTCACTTACTAGATAGTGCTCTTTATTTCCGGACTCCTTTTACAGTCTTTTTTTTTTTAAGTTTCTCATTTTAGTAACTCTTACCTATATGCCTCTCAACATACATCAGTTTTTTAAGGAAATCAAATGGGGGAGGTAAAAAATAAAAAATCAGACAGCTGTAGTAACACACAATATATAAACTATTTATGAAAGCTTCTATACACCTGTTTGATAAGAGTTTATACACTGTGAACATTGACTCTTTTATAAAAAAACCATTTAATACATATATCCCAAAACCTGCCTAGAACTTGAACACATTTTCCAGGGTTTCTGAGAATTCCTAGGTATTTGTTGTAATTTTAAAAATAACATATAAATAAAACTTGTAATAGCAAAAAGGTCTTGATGTACCAAGTCTGAAACATAATGCTTAGTTATAATTTCAGTTACAACTGTTTTGAAGGTCTGTTGATGAAACAACTCTAAGCAAAACTTATTAAACTCAAAGTAAAGGACTCAAAGTCCCTCTATCTCTTCCAGTGTTTGACCTGATGTTATTTTCGCTGACCTAGCCACAAAAATATAGTTAACACGATGCTGCATATAACCCAGCCAGTTTGTAGTCTAGGGGGGTTAACCTTCCA
This sequence comes from Enhydra lutris kenyoni, assembly GCF_002288905.1. Taxonomy (NCBI): domain Eukaryota; kingdom Metazoa; phylum Chordata; class Mammalia; order Carnivora; family Mustelidae; genus Enhydra; species Enhydra lutris. The sequence goes on from NW_019154130.1 coordinate 11,362,773, forward strand.
AACAATATTTTTCCAGAGATAAACTTTTTCTTAATCCTAATTTCTACAAAAATCTCAGCATAGGCATTAAGTGAGATGTTCTTTCTTTGGATGGCTTTATTTTTTTAACAGCTGGATGACATATTACAATATTCAGTGATAGCTGTAGACATCACATATTTCTTGGTACCTTTCTGCTGTTCCTCACTGATTCAAATAGGATAAAAATACTGAGTCCAACCAACACAGTTAATCAAGGGGAATATTTCTGCATTAATACTTCTAGGAAATTCCCACATCAATAATCAGTATTTCTATATTAATACTTGTAGGAAATTCCCACATCCCACATTAATTATATTCACTAAAATTATTTATAGGCCAACATCTGCCCCAAGAATGCCCCTCCTCCACACCAATCAAGGGAAATAAGCAGGGTAACATCCCACAAAAAAGTCTTCTATCACTCGAGACATTAGCAACAAACGATAAGACCTAAAATAACTGGTTTATGGAGACCTGATATTGCTAATATTATCTTTCCCAACTTAGGTTAGTTACCTCCCCTCATGATTAGGAATTCCTTCTGTTCTTATCATAAATAAATGCTTTTGTTTTCAGTGATAAAGTCTAGAATGAAGTTAGATGGTCCTCAGCACCTTCATAGTTAACAAAACACAATATTGAATAATTCTGGTAATCCATAATATGCAAATACTGTACAACTCTTAAGTGTACAGTTTGGGAACTGGGTTTTGAATTTTATAAATGTTCACACAGCAAATACCCAAAATTATGGAATGGTAAAGCACATAGCTTAAAATGTATTACAAAAAGAGGGGGTAAAAAAATAGGTAACAATTAGGAGAGAGTTAAATGAGGATTCAACATTCTTATTTACCTTAAAAAAAAAAATTTAAAAGGCTCAAATATCTTTAGGGCAAGGAACAGATGTTTTCATCAAATTAAATCAGAATCATCTGCAGGAAATCAAAAACCAATCTTAAGTAATACAGAGGCTAAACACTCATGACAGGTTGTTATGTCAATAAAAATATTTTAGTTAAATCTGTTAAAATATCAGTGTTTTTTAAAAATTATTTTCATCAAATTAAATCAGAATCATCTGCGGGAAATCAAAAACCAATCTTAAGTAATACAGAGGCTAAACACTCATGACAGGTTGTTATGTCAATAAAAATATTTTAGTTAAATCTGTTAAAATATCAGTGTTTTTTAAAAATTACCTTTGTATGATATGCTAAGACCCTTTGAACCAGGCATCTCTAGTAATTAGACTGAACCAAAAGAGATTTTTCCAGAAGGGTGAACCTAATATTATTGCATTTAAACATTATAACATTTAAAAAGTTATTCATATAAAATTCTGAATTCTAAAAACGAAACCAAAGATTTAGAAATCATGATTAGGAAAAAGGTACATGGAGTTATCTTGGTAAAAATCTAGGTGATTAGCTGAGATTTAATGAACATATACACATTAAGTTAAATTACAACCAAATACCTACAATCAACGTAGCCTCTAATTAAAAGAAATAATAAAGATATTAACATCACTGAAGAAAGTATACAACTCTAGAAATAGGATTCTGATTGAAATTTCGAAATTAGTAATTTTCTGTAAGTCATTTTGTGCCTGAAATCATGGAACAAACAAAACAATGAAAACCTTTAATTTTTAAGAGATGTCAATTACTCATTGGATTGTATTTTTCAAATACTGATCTTTTGTTCTGAAGGCAATTCTCTACATTTTATTCCTTAGTACAACTTCACCTAAGACCATGTTGTAAATGTGATAAGCTCCAAGCTTTCAGCAAAATACTAACAAGCTTTCATTGCGAATGGTAGCTTTTCCTTTCTTCTTCAGAAGTTGACCCTTACGCTTAGCTTTATAATGTCCATTTAAGATAATATCTCATTCTGCAAACCTTACTGGGCAAGGTGGCTATCCACTTGGTGTGAGACAGGTAGACAGCAGGACATTGCCATTTACTTACCTTGAAATGGTGCAGGTGAAGACTGAGCCATGTGTATATGCTCCTCATTGATCAAATAAATTGGCTGGTGTTGGGCAATCTCCACACTTGTGCATACATTACTTTCCCCATGAAGAAAGAATGTGAATGCACAGGACAAATGCTCACTAAAAAGGAAACAATGAGAAACTCAATTCTACATTTTTGGTAGGAAATGAGGGCTAAGCACAGGAACTACATATGGGATACAGCTTTACTTTATCGATCACCCATCAAAGCTTGCTTCTGATGATATTAATAGCATAAAATTCAGTTGATTTGATCAAATAATATAACAGTATCTTGCCGACAAATTAAAGATACTAGTTATGCCACACTGTGAAATTCAGAAAGCTATTGTGCAGATTGCCTCATTTCATTTGCATAAAGTCTCCTATGCTGACTATAAACTCTTAAGGACAGAAAAAGAATCATAACATTTTTCTACCTTCCCATGCACTTGTATATGAACTGGTCTTTAATGGATTTGGGGGCAAAGATTAAACAGTTTTGCTTATGTTTGGTATGACATAACAGTAACAATCATATTTACAAGCTTACAACATTAAACATGGTTAAAATTGTTCATCTAAAAATAACAATTAAGGACACAGTTGTATGTAAGTCCCCAATATACAACTGCTAAGGTAATACAAGACTCTAAATGGGCTGGTAATATTATATTTAATTTTTACAATTTGCTTCTGATCACAAAATTTTATTAAAGCATTCCACTTCTCCATTTTCCACACAATTAGCTAAAAATTGATAAAAATGATGCGTCTTGGAGAAAAACAATTTCAAAATTACTACAGAAGCACATTCTTTCAAAGTTGTTAACTTTGGCCCTAAGCCAGTTATAATATCTCCATTTCTCAAGACAGCTCATAAGAATACTTGCCTGATGAACCAAAGTCACTGTAGGCCAGGCAACTATCATTTAAAAAATCATCTCCAAGATAAGCTTCTTCTCAACATTTCTCTAAAATATTATAAACTGGATTCTGAGTACTACCAAAAACATTAAATTTTGCTTAGATATAAAATTATAATGCTTTAAGGAAAAAGTGAACTAAAAGTGATAAAACTTCTACTTTATCAAACAGGGAATCATCTATATTCTTCCCTGACAAGTATGTTGAGATAATCTGAGAAAATGGGGTGTTTTACCAGAATGTGAAGTTTCAACAATATGAAACACTTATCTTGATATTTAGCACAACAGAGTAAACAAGATAATAACTCAAATTTCTTAAGAATTTCGAAAAATTTTAACATTCCTTGACACCACACTTCTAAGTTTTAAGTTCACAAGGAGGAAATGATACCTATAATTTAAATGTATACAGGTACAAGACAGTATCAACTGTAAAAATGCATGGCCCTTTATTTTTGAAAATGATATTAGAAACATATCAGCCTCAACACACATTATGCCTGGCACATAAGAGAACCAAAATATAGGTTCACTTATTACATATTGGTTAATTTTCCATCTATGAACTTCAGTGAGGGGTCTGAGCTGACTTCTCCCCACCGTGCCTACTGTCCCGTGTAGTCAATAGCATGTTTATAAGAAGACCGGTCAGAGTTACAGATATTGAGCGTAGCACCGAGTATGTTCTCTATTTTACTGATTTCCAACTGTGCATGAGAAGAAATGCAACCAACGTTTATCTATCAATTAGTAAATGCAAGGAAGGTGCAAGGAGCCTAAAGTGACAACAAATAAAACATCATCCTTGCCCTCAAGGAGCATATGTATAAGCTAACAAAAGACTGATATGAATGCTCATCAGACACTCATACAGAAAGAGAAGTAAAAACAAAATGCCATAGGAAGGTTAAGATGGAGTGATTTTTCCAAATTGGGAGATCCAAGTGCTTCAAGAAAACAGGAACAAATGAAAATAGGATTTCAGTAGTAGAGACAAAAGAAAAAGTGAGAGAGAGGGCATGAGGCAAGGGTGGATGTTGTTAAGAACAGCATGTAGTCTGTAAACTCCAGTGGGGGAAAGATCTGACATGATGGGAAAGATCTGACATGACTTGAGACAAGTGCTAAGTTACTTCACCTTTGAAATCATAGTTTTTTCATACGTAAAAGCAACTGTGAGCACAAACTGCTGGGAACCTCATACGTTCTGATTCAGGAGGTCAAGCATGGGCTCCAAGAATCTGCATTTGTTCCAAGTTCCCATGTGATGCTGCTGTTACTCCAAGCCCAAGGACCATACTTTGGGAACCACTAAACTTGATGGTATTTATATCCCTTTCCAGCTATACAGTTCTGTTTTTTCTAAGATTATGTGACACAGGAGGGCAGAGATGACAACAGTGACATTAGAAAGCAGAATTTCCCTTTGACCTAGCAACACCACTCCCTTCGACTTTATTCCATAGATAAAACTTTGGTACAGTTATTTACTGTAGCATTGTTTGTAATAGTTAAATACTGAAAATAGCCAAAGTGTTCTTCGGTAAAGAACTGGTTAACTAAACTATGATCTATCATTCATCCCTATAAAGTAATACTGCGCAAACACTTAAAATGATCACACTGACATGTGGGAACCTCCAACATAAAATCATAAATATGAGGGAAAAAACTAAGGTACAAAAACAATGTAATACACTCCCACTTGCATAAAATGGGAAGGAGGGGAAATATATGCACACACAATTTGCTGACACTGGCACAAAATTTCTTTGGAAGGATACACTTTAAAAACCTAATAATCCTATTTGCCTTTGGGGAATGACACGGCATGACTGGGGGAGAAAGAGAATTCACAATTCATATCCTTTTATGCTTTTGAATGTGAGGCCATATGTCACACAGAGAGTAATGGAGGCAAGATCTGAAGGAAGCCCCTGCCTCCAATCCTTGTGCAGTGTGCTTGTTGGCCCAACTACAGGCATGCACTAGAAGAATCCATGGTGTTTCATCTTGTCGTATTTGGCTCTTAGTTGAAGCCTGCTGAGATCATCTTTGATCCTGATTCTGTTATCCAATGTACTGGCTATTTGATCAGCAAGCCATCAATATCTTTACCCATGTCATCGCAAAAATGGTGAAAAAGACTACACTGAGAACAGAACTCTATGTCATCTTATCAGATAGCTCCCAAATTACAAATTCACTAGGGTGCTGCCACCCATTCACTACTTCTTGTCTACAAAGGAAAATCTAAAAGATTATGTCAAATCCCTTGATAAAATGCAGATACATAACAACTGTCATATTTCTCTGATCTAGACACCTGCCTACAAGTAAAATTCAAGTAGTCTGATACAAAAGCCAACCCTCCTCATTGTACCCTCAAAGATAAGGAAATAGGGCTAAAAAAAAGTCTGGCTTGCCAATGCCATTCTTAGAAGCACAACTGGAATTTGACTTGAAATATAATGTTCTTTGTTCTGGCGAGGTTATCTGTAAGTGGTGATATTAATTTATATCCCTACCAACCCTTATATAGTTAAAAGATGATCAGATAATGTGAATGAACACTGAAAATAAGGGACTCTACAAAACAACTGCAGATACATTATGTTAGTGTTATCATTAAGAGTTAGGAGATACAACTTATTACAAGCTCCATACCTGTACTTGTTTCTTCGCACCCATCACCTACTTTTACCTAAACCATTACTCACTCAATTTCATATTTCATACACTCTCATCATGTGAAAATTGAAAAGGGCTTTAGAGATGATCAAGCTCAACACCTTTCTAATTCAGGGAGAAGACTGTGCCCAAAGTCACACTCGTTTAGAGCACAGCAAGAGTTCATTCCCCCCCTTCTTAACATGGTGCTCATAGTACATTCATGACATTCTGTCTTCAATCAATGCTACACTCACCCCCGTAAAATATATTCACTCATCAGTGTGATCACACACTATGCAACTTACACCCATCCCTGCATCATTTACACTAACCCTCTCATGCTGTGGATCAGAAGGTACTAACAAATGAACACAGAACCAGCAACACTGCTAACTTCACTCAGTCCAACTAAACTTAGAGCCTTACGCCGTTCTCTTAAGGCACACATTTTGACAAGTATTCTACCGCCTTCTCAACTCCATTTATTCTCCACTCTTTATTCAGTAAAATCAGGTCTGATTCAGGCAATTCTTTATTTAACCTCTTTTATACCTTAAATACATCTGCAGTCACACTTCTCTCACCCCCCACCCCCGAGTCCTGGAGGACTACATAGTTCCTTTTCTACGTAAAGGCACCTCCATACTCAAATTCTTTCCCATTCATGAACTGTCTTTATTTCTCCCTCTTTACTCCAAGCTCCTTAGCCATTAGAGACCATTTCTTGACCATGTTACTCTTTTAGGGGTACTGCCTTATCTTACTACTCATGTTTACTAATATCAAATAATCAACATGTAAGTAAAATGCTTAGTATAACAGTATTTATAGTCATATCAATAAATATCTATGAATAAATAACTTTGGTGCTATAAAAGAAATCAGGTACTAGGAAAACAAGGGGGATACTATTTGGAATGGGTCAGAGAAGAACTTCTCTTAAGAAAAGGGGGAGCACTTAAACTGAGGTTTGCTTTTTAAAATAGAGGGCCATGGTAAAGACCATTCCAAGAAGAGAGAATTACATGTGCAAAGGAACTGAGTTAGAGAGTGTTTGACATTTTAAAGGAAACTTTATAAAGAGGCATTGTGGCTGCATCATTGGAAAAATGAAAAAGACTAGTATAAGATGAACTTGGAAAGATAGGTCTATTTGTGCATTCTTCGCCTATCAAAGAGACAAAGACACATCAAAGTAGCTAAAACAACTAAATCTACCTATGTATGCTTACAAAAGGCGTACAGTAAAACCACCCCAAAAGATTGAAAATGAAAGGAAGAAAATTATATGCTAGGTGAATCCAAATTAAAATAAAGCTGGTATAGAAATAACAATAAACAAAACAATAAAATACTTTTAAAACTTAGGTTCATCATTACATTATAACAAACAGAGGAATTCAACAAGAAACTTAAACAACTTTGAATGTGTATGTACACAGCCATAGGGCAAGCCATAGATTTTAAAAATATAAAAAGAAAAAAAATTGGTAGAATAACAAGGAGAAACTGACAAATCTGCAATTAACAGATTTCAACATATTCTTCTCAGTACTTAATAAGCAAATTATTAAGAAAGCAAAATTAACAAAGACATAGCAATGACAAAAGTATATAAAACTGAATATTTGATTTATATATTTATATGCTGGCTTTCCAGAAATAACCTATTCTCTTTCAAGAACACATGCAAGAAGTACAAAAATGGACTATGTACTAAGACACATAAGTCCTAAATTTCAAAGATCTGATATCACACAGACCATATACTTTCTATAATGACAGTGCAATTTAGTTAGAAATCAACAGCTCAAAAGAAGAAAAAGGTTAAAATATAATCCCTTTGTCTGGAAACTTAAACAATCACTCGCTAAATAAATCACAGGTTACAATGGAAATCACAAAATATTTAAAACTGAATGACAATGAAAATAATACATGTCAAAATCTACAAGAAACAGTGCTTACAAAGTAATTTATATCCTTATATGCCTATAAAAAAATCTTAAAATGGGGTGCCTGGGTAGCTTAGTGGGTTAAGCCTCTGCCTTTGGCTCAGGTCATGATCCCAGGGTCCTGCTCAGCAGGGAGCCTGCTTCCCCCTTTCTCTCTGCCTGCCTCTCTGCCTACTTGTGATCTCTGTCTGTCAAATAAATAAATAAAATCTTAAAATCTTAAAATGAAGTAAACATTCAAATCAAGAAGTTGGGAGCAGGGGGAGGCAAAAAAGAACTTGATGAAAACATAAAGATGAAAATAATGACAAAAACACACATTAATAAAACAGGAAGAAGGCAGCAGAAGTAGTAGAAGTAGTAGTAGTAGTAGTAGTAGTAGTAGTAGTATAGAAAGGATTAACAAAATCCAAACTTGTTCTTTGAGCAAACTAAAGTAAGGAAAAACCACTAGGGTGACTGAATTGGGGAAGGCAAGTAGGGAACATGCCTGTTTAAGGGGAGAGGGACACAAAGGAACAATCCTGGGAACCCAGAAGAGGACATAACCACAGATAAAGGAGGACTCCTTTAATGATAAAAATACTTTAGTAACTTTGGCCAATAAATCTCGAACACATGAAATGGATAATTTTCTATAAAAATAGAAGATTTAGAAAATATTTTGAAAAGAATAACTAAGAAATACACCCACCCAATTCAACATCAGCTTAGAAGGTTTTATAAAACTTTCAAGGAACAATCAGTCTCTCTATTCAAACTGTTTCAACAAATGATAAATGGGAGAAATCCTTCCAAATCTTTCCTTTAGTCCTGTATAGCTTTGACAGTAAAACCGGATATTATTAGTTAGAAAAAGAGAAAGTCACATCTAACAGTTTCACTCATGAACACAGACACAAAACTACTAAATAATAATAAATTGAATTAAGAAGTGATCCAGAGATCTACAATACAACCAAGTGGGGTTTATGCTGAAATAAAATAACGGATTAACATCAGCAAGTCTATTAATATAACACAGTACATTAACAGATGAAGGAGAAAAATCAAAGAATCCATCTCAACACACAGAGAAAAGAAAGTGTATATTAAAATTTAAAAAATCCAAGAATCGTTTAAAAAATAAACTCTTAGCAAATGGGGAGTTGAAAGGAACTATCTAACTTAAACAGATAAGGCAATTACCTTGCTTAATGTTAAAACTTTAGAAGGATACTCCATTTATTATTATTTATCTATTTATTATTTATTTAGGAGGATACTCTATTGCCCAAGACAAGGATATCTCCTCTTATACACAACACCGTCCTGGGTGTCCAAGTCAGCGCAACAGAGAAAGAGGTAAAAAAATCGAGAAGAGGTAACACTATCTTTATTTGCAGATGACATAATTCTCTCAGATTTTTTTCAGTGTAGACAACAGACAGACTAATAGAAGTAACAACAGAGTTCTTAAGGTTGGTAGACACAAGATCAGCAATAGCTGTGTTCCCACATGCCATGCACAAAATATAATGGGAAAAAAATACCCCCTTAGTAATAGCAATGAAAACAAAAAAAGTAAATAAATAAATTAATAAAAGATATGGTAGGCTTCTATGGAGAAATTTACAGAACATTCGATTTGAAGAATATAGAAGATATAAACTCTTAAAAGATAGACCATATTCCTGAATATGATTATCAGTATCACAAAGATTACAATTCTCCCCTATATTGATCTATAAATTTAATGCAATTCCAACCAATATTCCAGTAAGTTTTCAGACAAGCTGATTCTAAAATTTATATAGAAGAATAAAGGGTCAAGAATAGCCAATGCAATTTTGAAATCAAAGCAACAGACTTAACTTACTAGTATCAAGATTTATTACTGAACCACAGTAATAAGAGCAGGGTAGTAATAACTCAAGAACAAAGACCAATGAAATGCAACAGGGAACACAGAATCCAGGCCTCCAATGGCTCCCTGTCTCACAAAGTGTAAAGCCAAAAATGCAATAAATTTCAACACCCAGCCTCACTTACCGTTCTGACCAAACTGCCAATTGCTCTCTTTCATTTTCTCTCTCCATTCCAGCCCAATAAGACTTCTTGCTGTCTCTCACACAAATCACCAATTCCTCCTCTGGCCCACTGAACACTACTGCTCCCCTGCCTGGAACTCTCTTCTCTCCTCTTTCCAGCTATGCATAGGGCTCTCTCCCTCACTTCTTACAAGTTTTGCTTAAATACCAACCCCCCAGCAAGGCTGATCCTCACCATAGAATTTAAAGGTACAACTCGCCAGGATTCTCTTCCCCTGTTTCCCTACAGCACTCAACCACTTTCTTTTTTTTTTTTTTTTTTTTTTAAAGATTTTATTTATTTATTTATTTGACAGAGATCACAAGTAGGCAGAGAGGCAGGCAGAGAGAGAGGAGGAAGCAGGCTCCCTGCTGAGCAGAGAGCCCGATGCGGGCCTCGATCCCAGGACCCTGAGATCATGACCTGAGCTGAAGGCAGAGGCTTAACCCACTGAGCCACCCAGGCGCCCACTCAACCACTTTCTAATATTATCTTTGGTACACCGATCACAGGGCTCCGAGGTGCCATGGAGTTAAAAACAGTCTATAAACTGTAAGGCTCCCTCTACATTATATTCTGTCTACAGACATCAGGAAGGAAATGAGATATAGGGGGAGACAGGGATGGAAGGAGAAAGGAAGAGAGGAAAAAAGTAAAGGTGATGAAAAGAAAGAGGCAGAAAGACAGAAAGGAGAAAAAAATGAGAAGAGGAGGAGGAGAAAGGAGAGAGAGGAAAAAGAGGAGGAGAAGGTCATGGGCTAGGAGGAGGAGGAGTTTCTTGGAGACTATACAGCAGTGTGTGTGTTTATTATGTAAATTCATCTCTGAGGTTTGAGGTTTTTGTTTGTTTTTTGTTTTTGTTTTAATCACATTCAAGGGGCGCTTGGGTGGCTCAGATGGTTAAGCATCTGCCTTCAGCTCAGGTCATGATCTCTGGGTTCTGGGATTAAGCCGCACATCAGGTTCCAATGGGGAGTCTGTTTCTCCCTCTTCCTCTGCCTCTCCCCCTGCTCATGCTCTGTCTCAAACGAATAAATAAAATCTTAAAAAATAAAGTACAATAAAATAAAATAAAATAAAATCACACTTGAGATTATAATTACACTATTGGAAAATGTTCATATTGTGGATTTCATAGGGGTTTACTCTATAGCTTTAGCATTTACCACTAGTTTTGTTTTAAAAATCAACAGGTGAGAATTTTGAATAAAAGTAAAATAAATGCTAAATTATTTTATGACTAATAAACAGGGATTTATCTGTGCAAATTATTCACAAGAATGTCATTTTAAGAGCCTTAGATAAACACTACTGAGGAGATAAAGAACACTACAGCAACTTACTATTTTCAAAATACAAAATTCTTACTTCAAACATATAACATGATTTATACAAGCTAATCCAAGCTCAAAATCCTTTTAAGTTTCCTTTCTCCCTCCTTCCTTCTCTCTCCTCTGTTCCTCTTCTTTCTTTCTCCATTCCTCCCTTCCTAACCTCTCAATCCCTCTCCTTGCTTCCAATTCTCTTTCTTTCTCTCCCTCTCTTTTCTCCCTTCCTCTCCACCTCTCTCCCCATCATTCTCCCTTAGTGCTTTACCGTATTTCATCTATGCTCCAAGCAGATCTCCAAGTATTTCACCAGATGTTTGTAACTCTTTATTCTAAGCATCAAAGGCCTATTTCCTTCAGAATTAAAGAGAGAAGCCATCAAAATATCTTGTTTCAAAGTAACCCCTGGGTAAAGATGCCAGCGTCAGTCTGTGTCGGATTCCTGGAGCAAAGCAATGGATTCCTGGTGCTTCCCTAGACATCAGAGAGTTAGGAAACATATTTATATTTCCCTAACCCAGGAATCATGAGACTATATATCCATGGACAGATTATATATATGAAATAAGATTTATAGATATATAATGTTGGAGAAATCTCTTCTACTGCTGAATAGCTCAACATACAGAGATTCCCTCCTGGCAATTAGCACAAGGAGAGCATGAAAAAGAAAATGTTCAGTGTTAGTCCTTGTATATGCTCACTCCATGAGCCACCCCCCTTAGCCTCAACCAACCAGTCTGCTTCAGGACTAGACGCTTTTTACCGCATATGTCATGCTGCTTCAGATGTTGATGTTTTTGTTCATGCTTTTCTTCTTTTGTCTAGAATAAACTTCCCCTATCATTCCTCTAACTTCTACTCATCTTTTCTAAGAAATCATCTCTAAATTTCCAGAACAGGTTAAATGCCCCCCCATGCCCCTCTGTGTATATCTCAAAGAACTTTCATATTCATACATTTTACATCCAATCCATCTGACTCAATTTTGTGAGGGCAGAAATCACATTTTATCTATCCTTCTGGACTTAGCATGGAATGTGGCATGGGCAGATGCCATATTAATGCTTCACTGAGTTTGTGATACTTTACTGTCTTTCCTCTAAAATTTTTTGGCATTTTACTAGGAGACTCAAGAAATAAGCCTGAGACTCTCAGTCACGAGACAGGGAAGACAGGAGTGTAAAGCTGTGATAATCCAGCCTGCAATGCACTAGGTGATACTACCCATAGGCTTGAGGATTTCTGATGATCTTTCTAATCAGTCTTCTGGGGAGAGCCTGCTCTGGACATACTGCTGACAGCTGAGGAGTTTAATATAGTGTGACCCTCTTTGGGACCCAAGGCAGTTTATATTCTCTGGACTAGAAAAGAGACTAGCACAAAATAAATAAGGACTAGACATATAGGTCAACAGGATATTCTCTTCAGTAAATGCAATTGGAGAACTATGTTCTTTGACTATATTATCCATCCTAAGTAGTACAGCCAAATCAATCCTCCTAAAACACATTTGTAATAAAAATCAATACTACTCAATCCCATGTCATAGTCCCCCACTGCCCAGAGGAAAAAATCTAAACCCCTCTGCCATCTGTCCAGACTTTCCTCATTCTGTTGCAACCCACTTTTTCTTTTTAAGTTGTATTTAAAACCCTGTTTCTATGTACAAACTCTCAATGACAGTCAGTTTGGAATGGTTAATGCTTTGTGAATATCCCATGTACATTCCTGTAACTTCACATCATTTCCCATTCCTCCATTCTCCTTAAATCCCATCTTTCATAGTCCAACATCACTTCTACTTTCTCTATAGAGCTTTCTCATATTAGCTCTTTCCATAGAGACCTCCTTCTTCCCTGCTACCGAGAGCACTTACCTCGCTTGGTACCCATGCTATCAGAAGAAATAATTTAATCAACATGTACTAAATACATCTATCCACCTTGAGTGTGTCTTGTGTAAGATACTCGGCTAGTTTTAAGAATATGGAAATAAACAAGACCAGAATAGCCCTTAGGCATAGTATTACTTTCCTGAGCAAAGTACCTAAAAACTTAAGAAGGAACAAAAATACTAACATAAAACTACCGTACTGGCCGGCATTGCAAGATCCTGAAGACATTAAAAGGTATAGCAATATCAAGATGAAGAAGTTCTGGTAGGATACCTCAGTCAAAATTGTATACTTTAATATGAAATCTTTTTTTAAAAAAACCTCAACATATAATTATAATATCTCATATGGCTTTCTATCCTATGCAATCTTTTTTTAAAAGATTTATTTATTGGGGCACCTGGGTGGTTCAGTTGTTAAGCATCTGCCTTCTGCTCAGGTCATGATGCCAGGGTCCGGGAATCGAGCCCCACATCAGGCTCCCTGCTCAGCAGGAAGCCCGCTTCTCCGTCTCCCACTCCCTCTACTTGTGTTCCTTCTCTTACTGTGTCTCTGTCAGATAAATAAAATAAAATCTTAAAAAAAAAAAAGATTTATTTATTTGAGAGAGAGAGAGCACCAGTGGTTAGGGGAGGGAGAAGCAGGCTCCCCAGTGAGCAGAGAGCCCAATGCAGGGCTCGAACCCAGGATCCCAGGATCATGACCTGAGCCAAAGGCAGACATTTAACTGACTGAGGGCACCAAGGCGCCCCGTACCCTATGCAATCTTAAAGAATTATCAGTTTATAAAAGATGACATGAACCTGTGGGAATGGGGGGGGGGGGTCTAGGGAAAAAAGTATTACTCCTATTTATAAAATATCACATATTCCATCTTACTGTTATAATTGGGTAAAATTTTCTATTCTCAGAGATTCAAGAAGTAAAACTGAAACTGCATTCCAGTAAGAAAAGCAACATGGTTGCATTCTATCTTTCCAATACCATCTCTTGCTACATTAGTTTGTATGTCCAAGGCTTCCATCACTCCAGTGGTTTCCTTCAGAGGACCTGTCATAATTTGAGGTTACTTATTTTGATGGTCCCCTCCTGCCCTAATGAGAGCTCCCTAAGCCCTCGGTGTTCCAGCCACCCTAGCACAGCTCATAACACACAATACTTATAGTCACTGAATGAATGCAGCTTCAGTCATAACCAAAGATTAAATTACTTTTTTCAGAAAGTTCCGCCCTGAGAGAACAAGAACACTGATACACACAGTGAATATATTTAAAGTGGAAGGAAGTTTAATTATTAATAGAAGGCAATAGTATGTAATTTCCAGGGATACGGGAAAAGGCGACTTTTAAAACTGTTTACTCAGGAAACACAAGGGATTGGTGGGGGTTATACCACTGTAGTTGGGAAAGGACCTGCATAAATGCACAAAAAAAAAAAAAAAAAAAAAAGGACTAGTATTCCAGATCATTTTATTCTCCTACAATATTCTAAATCTTAAAAAAAAAAAAAAATGAATTTTTTTACTTCTTACACTGAGTTTTCAGAATGCAAGTATTACATGTGCTTTCAAAATGCATTATGAATATTAATAAACTCCTATTCTTTTCATGGTGTAAAAGTGTTTTGATAACATTCACAATGCAGAACGCATTTAGATAATTTTTTCTAAATGCTTTCTGTGTTATGAACTTATCTTAAAATTTCCCAAGCTGTCATTAACCAAATCTCTTGCCAGAAGTAATTTGCCTCACTCTATAGATCCTCATTTGGGAATATTTTGCTAATGCTATTTTATCATTTCCTTTCCTTAAAAATATACTGTTTACTTTGGCAGCTTTCACAAAGACTATGTAGAAATCCTTTGCTCACTAGCATAGTGGCATATGACCTTTCTCTTATTGGACAAGCCTTAACTTTCCTCCTTTTTAAAAGAGGGAAGCCTTATAATATTCAAATAACAAGACAATTAAATTATTTCATAACACTCTGAGATGCTTTCACTGTTTCATATATCTTCCCTTTAAATTATAAGTTAAATCTGATACAAAGGCAATGAAAATGTCCAGGAAAGTTAATGACACATAATTTTTTTTTTTTTAATGAGAGCAAGCACTTGCATTGTAACTGTCAAATTACCATTACACTTTTATGAAATCACCCTTCTAAGAAAAAGAGTTACCAAGTAAATTATTACAATACAAAACTGCCTCACTGAACAATTTTCCTTCATTGTATACTAATAACTATATATATTTACACACACACAATATATTAAATCAGCAAGCTCTATGACTTCTCCTTTTTAACCTTCCATCCTCAAAGCTACGTTGTTCACTGGCAGTAAATTTGGCACTGGTGCAGTGCACGATTTCCTGACAATCACAAGGGTACCATCCCTGGCACTGCAGTGGTAACAAACCAGCAGCACATCTTACATTAATGCAAAACAGTGTCCCAGTGCCCTGAAGGACTTAGTGTTTCTCCCTGGGTGCCTCACTTGCTAGACAGTGCAGAGGCCATGACTCCCTATACATCTTTGATCCAATGGCTGGAAAGCTTGAGGACTTCCATCCTGATGATTCAAACTGTGTAAGGTAATTTTCAGAATGCCAAAATAGACATACAAGCGGCTCTAGTCAGTGATATGTGCTTGAAAATCAGAAGCCGGCATATACAAAATTTGAGAAGACTTATGAAAGTCATCTTATTAAAATCTCTCTTGAGGTTACTAAACTAGGCCAGATTATCCAGTCACAGTCTCTGGACAGCCCTTTGAAAATTCAATGGGAACATGCCAGGGAGAGAATACAGATTAAAGTGACATTTATATTAGGTAACTCATAACCACCAAAGTACTCTTATTGCTCACTTTAAGACATGCTTGCTTGCTTTTTTTTTTTTTTTAAAGTATTTTAAAAAACCCTTTAATCCATTTTTTGGTTGCTTTAAGAGATAGTAACAAAGTTTATGTGGAGAGGGAGTAGAGCAATGAGGGGGTTAATGGAAAGCCACATAAATTTTTCTACCATTTTTTTTTTCATTAAATACCGTGAAGACACTATATATTGCTAAGACCAATAAAGGATCAACTGATACATAGCTAAGGCTTTTTTTTTTTTTTAAGATTTTATTTTTAAGTAATCTCTACACTCAACATGGGGCTTGAACTCACAACCCTGAGATCAAGAGTCACATGCTCTACCAAACTGAGCCAGCTAGGTGCCCTGCTAAAACTTTCTATATCCTTTTGCCTGTCTGCCTGAGGGCATTCCCTAGCCCTTCTCTATTGTTCCTTATTGCTAAAATAAAATCCCCCCAAACAACAAAATTCACTTGTATAGTGTATCTTAAAAATCACCAAGTTTTCTTCTATTTACACAAATACCTAACGACGGTTGACAGATTCTGCCACCTGAGGAGGGGCCAAAGCAGTAGTGATGGCAGAGTGACCATCACAGCTTCAAAGAAACACAGGGACAGACATCTGACATCTACCTACATTCCCACACCCAGCTCAGAGTGGGATAAATGACCTGCCAAAAGAAGTGTGAAGCAGACAGAAATTCCAGTATGTTGCCATTCATCAGGTGAACAACAGGAAGTAGGATTTCACCTACATGGTCCAACAAGCAACACCACCCCCCCAATCTGTTAACAAATAATGGTGCTAGGTATGTAGTCTTTTTTGCTTTCAGAGTATTATTTCTCCATACTCCACTAATGTACTTTACTTTCCATCATGCCTGAGTATCAACCCTTATTAGTTTTTCTGGTTTCAGTATATTTATTATATGTAAACTACCTTAAATACTTCTAGAACATGATGAGGCAGGAAAAAGAAGAAAGAATCTATACTGAGAAACCATACCTTTTTCTCTCATACCCCAAGTCTATGTAAGGAACTAACAGTACTATGTTATAGTATGCATTTAATGAGCACTGATATACAAACTGAATAGTAGAACATTATAAAATTACCCTGTGTCCCTACTCATGGTAATGGTCCCAGTTATATTTTTAAAAGGCAATGGCTACAATAAACCAAATGGAAGGGGGGAATCTACTTTTTTATACTGTACTATTTCAGATCTAGCAGCTGATATTCAGCTCAGTGTGGCTTGTCAAGTTCTTTAAAGGCTTTCCAACATTTGGCATTAGCCTACCAGAGAGCAGGGCCTTTTATATTCAGCACTGTTGCAAAATGTCTCACTCACCAGTACTCCAAGGAGGGCACAGTTTTCCCAGCAAAGGCAAAATAAAATTGGAGCTGACACTTATTTGGTAGAATGCTGTTATCAGCGAGTATTTATCTTGCATATTCTCCCCATACCACAGGCCTACTCCAGAAAGCTACGTTTTTTTTTCTTTAATCAAAACACAGTGCAGCCTTTAATCATCAGCACTGCTTGTGATCCCAACCCTCTTATCCCTAACATAAGAAAAATAAATCTGACGGCTAAAACCAACAGAAAAATAAATGTAAGATGATTCTATACTTTTCTTGGAGTCTATTTAAAATCATGAAGTCAAAGACAGCTACATGTTTTGCAATATGTTCAACAAATTCTGAACAGAATTAACTTTGATTCTTAACAATTAAAAATAATTTCTCCTAATGAGGTAAAACTCATGTGAGAAGATATTAAAAAAAAAAAAAAAGAGGAGATAGATACAGGAACTCAGAGTTATCAGGGGCTGTAAACCTAGAAGATAGAAGATAGTATTTATTCAATGTAAGAATGGCATAAAAGGGACAAGAAATACAGGAAACATCACCTGAAGATGGAACACCTAAAAGTTGGTGCACAGCCCAGAGATACCCAATAAACACCCACTCTTCAAACTATTCTAATGTGCAGAGTAGTTATGCATTTAATGACAATCACATACAATCAGCATCTGGTCACTGCCAAAAAAATATGTTAAGAATTATGAATGTTAACCTTTTTTTTTTTTTTTAAGAGCATCAATTTGCAAAAGGTTTAGAAATAAGAAGACTCTGTCAGAGAATCTCCTTTCATTATCAAGAATCAGTCGTAGTTTAGGCTACTTTTCACATGCTACCATGTTTTCAGTAAGCAGTATGTGAACCATATCTTTTCATGATACTTCTAACAACAGGTAAAGAGATTTTAAAAAATTGTTGTGGTGCTTTTTCCCTAATCTTTATTTTAGTGATAAAAGCTACACAAACACACACACATATTCTCTACCACTTTCATTTGGAGTTTAATAGATTAAACTGAATCTAACTAACCCATTCATATTTTCTCCTTTCAAAACTATTTCTTAAGAAGTACAACTAAGTTTAGTAAAAAAATTCACTGAAAACAAATAATGAAGTTATAAAATACTATCTGAATCAAGTTATCATCTGAATAAATACAATTTTTCTAATTAGTAATCACACCTTCAAATCTGATTAATATCACAATTTGAAGCAATCACACAATCTTACATTAATTCAGAGATTTCCACTTAAAATAATTTTCCCTCTCATAATACTAACAAAGGTGGGGGGAAAATATACTAGTCACTGGTTTTCACTTAATCTGGCCAGGGTCATTTACTCAAGTACAAGAGACTCCTTCAGATGTACCACTTTTTCTCCAAATGACTCTGAACAAATCTTATTTACTAATTTTAAACATGTATCAAGACTAGAAACTACCCAAACTCCCATCAATAGTAGGAGGGATAAATAAATCAAGGTATATTTACACAACAGAATCCTATATGGCAATCAGAATCGGTGACATACAACTACACACAGCAACCTCAATGACTATCACAAACAGTGCTGAACAAGAGAAGACAAGCCAAAAAATACATATTGTATGATTCTATTTACATAAAATATAAAACTAAACTAAGCTGGTAGAATAGTGCTTATGCTTGGGACTTGAAAGAAGAATGAAGGTCTTAGAGTGGTGGTAACATTTTTTTTTTTTTTTTTAAGATTTTATTTATTTGACAGAGAGACAGCAAGAGAGGGAACACAAGCAGGGAGAGTGGAAGAAGGGGAAGCAGGCTTCCCGCCAAGCAGGGAGCCCGATGCAGGGGCCTGATCCCAGGACACTGGGATCAGGACCTGAGCCAGAGCCAAAAGCAGAGGCTTAAGGACTCAGCCACCCAGGGGGCCAAGTGGTAACATTCTATTTCTTGACCTGAGTGCACATTACATAAATGTGCTCAATTTAGAAATACTTACTGACCTATAAACACTGTAACAAATGTACATTTTATACAGTATTTTATACATCAATATAGTTATACATATGCGATCAAAAAAATAAAGCAAAGGAGTGCCTGGGTGGCTCAGTCAGTTGAGAGTCTGCCTTCAGCTCAGGTCATGATCTCAAGACCCTGGGACCGAGTCCCACATTGGGCTCCCTGCTCAGTGGGAAGTCAGCTCCCTCTCCCTTTGCTTCTGCCCCCTGCCCTCTGGCTTGTGCTCTCTCTCGCTCACTCTCTCAATAGATGAAATCTTAAAAAGAAGCAAAATGTTAACATTTTGGATTGTACAGAATTTTAGCTTAAATCTGAGTTGCAAAAGCACAAGTATTTATCTTATAATCTGTGATAAACAGCATAATGGTTTCCCAAAAATGCTCCTGTGCTGATCCCCAGAACTGTGAATAGTTTATGCCACGTGGCAGGGGGGAATTAAGGTTGCAGATGGATTACTGCTGCTAATCAACTGACCTTAAAACAAAGAGATGATCTTGGATTAGCAAGGGCCCAATATAATTACAGGAGTCTTTAAATGAGCAAGAGAGAGACAGAAAGGTAGTGTCATAACTATAGTGTGTGGAAAAGACTCAAATAGCCGCTGTGGCTTTGAAAATAGAAAAGGGCCACAAGCCAAGAGAAGCTGGAAAAGGAAAATAAAGAGATTCTCCCCCAAAGTGTCTAGAAAGGAGTGTGAGCCTGCCAATATCATGATTTTAGCCTGGTAAGGCCCATTTCAGACTTCTGATACCCAGAAATGAAAAGATAATAAATCTGCAAGATAATAAATCACCATCAACTTTGTGGTAATCTGTTTCGGCAGCAAGAATAAAACTAATACATTATCCTGTTGTCTTTACTTTTTTTAGAATATTACATAATTTACACAAAGTAAACATTTTAAGCAATACATATATTTTAAAAGAAAACACATAACAGGAAAACACATTATAACACTAATGGTAGCCTGTTTGTAAGTGCTAATATAAGGTGCCAATCTCCCCCATATTTTTGGAGGTTATCTTTACATCCTCCAATAATCGAAGCATATGTTCATTACGTCTTATATCCACTTACTCAATACATATTTTCCATTCCATCAACAGTAAAGTTAGTTCTCAAGTCTATTCACTCATGGAATCAAGACAATTATTTTAACAAAATCAATTTCTCAATTTTCCTGAAAAAAATGTCTAATGAATTTTGAGTTGATCCCTTACCTCCTAAATTTAATGAACAAAACATTAGTAAATGAATTTTTTAAAGGGAAAGAGATCATTTTGTCTGAATTCAATAATACTTAAAAGTAAAATAATGAGGGGCACCTGGGTGGCTCAGTGGGTTAAAGCCTCTGCCTTTGGCTCAGGTCATAATCTCAGGGTCCTGGGATGGAGCCCCGCATTGGGCTCTCTGCTCTGCAGGGAGCCCGCTTCCTCCTCTCTCTCTTCTGCCTGCCTCTCTGCCTACTTGTAATCTCTGTCTGTCAAATAAATAAATAAAATCTTAAAAAAAAAAAAAAAAAGGTAAAATAATGAAAAAATCAATTTGGGGACTTCAGCAAATAGTCATATGACTTCTAACTTATCAGTTAGCCTCATGAAAATCAGGCCATTCCAATGTTAAGGAAGAGTCAAATCAAATGGTATTCTGCAAAAAATGTACAGACTGGAATTTCTTATTTATTTATTTGACAGAGAGAGAGAGATCACAAGTAGGCAGAGAGGCAGGCGGGGGGCGGGAAGCAGGCTCGAGGAAGTGAACAATCAACGTGCTCCAGCACTACGTTAGGCCAGGAGTGTTCAGTTAATTCTGGACGCCACACTTAAAAAGCATGGTAAGCAAACTGGACCACACTCGAAAGAAAATGACCAAATAACTTACAACCTGGCCAACAGGACAACAATTGAAGGAAGTAGAGATATTTAACCTAGAATTGAGACAATTTAGGGAAGAGACATAAATAATCCTTCATGCACAACTACACTGAAGTACACCCTGCCATGAAACTGTTTTGGTCAGCATGGTGTTTTATAACTATTGCTGGGAGAGTATGTGCTACCCTCAATTGTGGCAAATATCAATTTTATACATTGATTAAAATGTGGCAACACAATAGTCCAATACTTCATGGCATATCAGAGAACTCAGGCATACTGACCAGGCACCACTGATAAAGGAACTACAAAAAAATACACTTCAATTCAGTGTAGAATTTCTACTTGGGTTGTTTAAAGACAATATGGGCTGGGGCGCCTGGGTGGCTAAGTGGGTTAAGCCCCTGCCTTCGGCTCGGGTCATGGTCCCAGGGCCCTGGGATCGAGCCCCACATTGGGCTCTCTGCTCAGCAGGGAGCCTGTTTCCCCCTCTCTCTCTGCCTGCCTCTCTGCCTACTTGTGATCTCTGTCAGATAAATAAATAAAGTCTTAGGAAAAAAAAAAAAGACAATATGGGCTGACAAGAAGGGTAATATATTTGCTATGTGTCAGGGTGTGGTGAAAGAAACTCAAGCACATTGAAAGGGGAAGGGGACAGGATGACCTTTAATAGTACCTTCACTCCTAAGATTGTAATGATTCCGTATCTCAATTTTCAGATAAGCTATACCTATTTAAAACTATCCCACATGGACTGATTACTCAGAAGCTGACAGAATACTGAAAGGCAAAGCACATCAAATTATAAGGGAAAGATGTACTGAGAGAGGGTAAAGAGAAGTATCTTGAATACCCCATTCTGAAACTTGACATGTGTATTGACAGTAAAGTCAAAAATGCATGAATTCTTAACTCAGTCCTCCAAACCAAACTCTTCTGCTCTCTCTTTATTACCAGAATTACTATTTGAAAGCAGAATTTATATGAAGACCTATTTATAAAGGTAGCAATATAAGAGAGGTGAATAAACAGAAATCCATTCTCCCTGGAAAGGAAACATAAGGCTGATAGTCTTCAAGAGCAGCATCCTGTCAGCCTGAAGTATAAACCTGTGAGATGGAATGAAAGTTAAAAAAAAAAAAAAAAAATCAGTACCGTTTGAATAGAAATAGTTATAAAAAGAAGAAAGTTTCCCCGGGTTTGGTGCCATTACACTGTTCACCCTCAAGAACTGAAGCCTCAATGCAATTCTCCGAAGGGTAAAGGGCTGCATTCATCCACCATTAGCTAATGTTCATCTTGAACAATACACTCACACGACGTAAACTTCTAAATTTCTTATTCAGTTACACTTAACTTCTGTGTCCAGGGTCATCACTGGTAAGAGTTCCTAGAAATATTCTTTCTCTGGTCTCCTTTGTCAGCTGCTCTGGGAGAACTACCATCTTAAAAATCAATGGATAGGTCTATCCCTCTACCCGTTTAATCATTATAGGCTGAGTCCCCTCTGCATCAATTAAGCACACAATAGCATGTAGTACATAAAAACCACAATAAGCAATACAGAGAAAAGGATTAAAGCCATGAAAAATGTATTAATTTATTCTACGCAATGCACTTGTAATTCTTCCACTTTCAGTCAAGATCACAGTACAGTTTAATAGTCTGGTTCAGGGACCAATTAATCCTTTTATATTTAAATCAATCACTGACTCCTCTCCGAATAATTTAGCTTCTACATGCTGCCTCCCATTTGATGTCTTTAGGGAAAGAGCACAGTTAACACCATGTGGCACATTAATCATGTTTGGTAATAGAAAAAGAAATGCAGTATCAGAGAAATCTCATACAGAAAGTGGAACATGCTCTAAAACATGTTAGCATAACCATTATATATGCTGCCTTTTTCTTAATTAAAACAGGCAAGTTAAACCCGGAGCCAAGAGTGCGCCCTTCATCTAGCTTTTCATAGTTCATGGGCATGCATGTATGTACTTACTTAGATGATGTATAAAACATATATCCAGGAATAAAACCATTCTATACAACCTCTTCCCCCCCGCCCCCACTGTTGTCAGATTCCTCTCTCCCATCCCAACCAACAGCGGGATGATTTGATGATGCCCAAACAGTGGGAGAGGGGAAAATAACAGAACAGCATATATTTTACTCAAACTGGCATGTGTTTGGCACCTTGCCACAAAGCTGTGTCCTTTTCCTTGAATGACTCTGAAGCCTAATGAATAGGGTTAATTCAGCGACATAGTCAGGTGTCGTCTGAAGAGTCTCACCGCTGCACGTCAAGCAGATGTCCATGTTTTAAGAATATTTTCTCTAAACAAAGAGGTCAGGAAAGCATTGAGAGTTCACATGACTAAGAGTGACAACACTGTACTAAATAATTCTCCTTACTTTGACCCACAGCCTGACAAAAGGAGGAGGTCCTCCTTTTCTTTCCTGGATCTTACTCGCCACAAGAATAAGTCAACTTTGAATTCTAGTGGCCACACCATGGACGTATGATTTAGCTTCAGAAATTTCAAAGCAAACATAAGCACTTTTCAAATAGTTACAAGTAACTGTTTTTAGAAATCTTAACTGGTTAACTTTGTACGTAGATCCAGCACTGAAAAGAAGGAGAGTCTGCTTGGCATAACTCGAATACACTGCTGACTCAGGAGCTCTGCCAGTTCAAACAATTCCAAAGGGAGGAAAGCACACAGTGAATGTTAACTCTGTGTTCACTTCACACCAACCAGACATATCAAATGGTAAAAGGTTAGGATCAGCTCTGTCACACTAGTGGGAAGAAGAAAGAAAAAAGAGGCCATGCTTATAGGCAGTAATCAAAACTCATGGATGGTACAGCATCTAAAGACAGAAATTCAAAAGGGTGACTACATTCACTGTCATACTAAAGGAGTATCTCTCTGGGTGTGTGAACTATGACAACCTTTGAGAATCTGGTTGACAAGTATGACCTACAAATAATCATTAGGTAGAAAAATATTGAGTGCTATTCCTCTGATCCCCAGAAGAGTCATATCAGAGAAACATTTGAAAAGAAGTCTTTTGTCTGTTTTTTATCTCAGAATACAACACTTATGAAGATTAAACAAGTGAACCAAGCTCATCATCAAAAATCTTGTCCAGAGAATAAGAAGTCACACCAGCTAACAAGCTACCATCAGCAGGATATGTTTGCCTTGTGTTGATTTTTTTTTTTTTTTTTTTTTTAAAGGAAAGCTTGTGTTGATTCATTCACTCTCTCCTATCTCATTTCCCCTTGTGAAGCAAGAACTGAAAGTGTCAACACAGAGACACAGAGCTGGTCAACCCTACAGATCACTACAAAACTACAAAACACACAAATAAATCCCAGCAGTTAAATGAAAGGGGGGGGGGATTTCCTGTATGTATTTGGGTAAAAGGCACTCTGATATTTCAGTGACTGTACCTCTTAGATGGTGAATACCAAGAGGGAAAATGCTACACGCTCTTTCTGGATTCAGTTTACGATATGTTCAAAACAAGATCATAAAAAGCCTGCCACAGTCCTTTTCAACACTTAGTGTAATCTTTCCTTTCCTTCTCGTGTCTGCTTTTAATCTAGCTGTCCCAGTTCTGGGCTCAGGCAGCCCTAATTCCCCCTGGCTGAGACAACAAATGAAAGCCTCACCACATCCCCGAAGTGTTCTGCTCTTAGGCTCACTGCTCATCTGAGCTGCTCTGGACAATCCCACCATCCTGCAGGGGACACTGTATTCAGCTTCTGGACGAGGACCTCAGGTTCTGACTCTTAAGAACTCCTGAGCTGATAGGCTCTGTCTTCCTGTACTAGGCTGGGTGAGTTTGTGACTATCTGCTCTTCTACCTACAGAGAGTCAGTACTGAAAACGATGGCGTGACACAGCATGCATCCCAGCTTATATGAAAAGATTTATATAAAAGAGAAATGGTCTTCTATAAATTTCACATTTAGCATAATTCGATCTACATTAAGGCACCAGATTTTCAAATAAATATTCCCATTAACATTGTGATTATCAAAGAGAATCCAATTTAGAGTTGCTATTTTATCAGGAGCCATTATTAGTTAGACAAGTTATAAGTAAAAAGAGAAACAGAGAATATGAATGCAACAGAAAGTACAAAAAGTTTTAAACTAGCTTTTCAAATCACCAATAACAAGGCATGTTTTAGGTATGTACTAGGTAATTAATAAAAATTAGGTGAATAAATGGTGACATTTCTAACAATATATAAAACCTATTCTGGAAAAAAGACTATTGCTTAAAAAAGGAAAAGCATATTTATACAGCCTGCTACTTGTAAACCCAATACTAAAATTCAGTTTTTTTATTCTCTATATATTCTTTAACATACTATACCCAAATCAAAAATATGAGAGGCTGGCTTATAGTTATGCACACAAAGGAAAGAATTCTTGATTATCCTCTTATTTTCAAAAGTTAAATCTGTTAATTTTAAATAATCATTGTGAAAAAAACAAAAGTAAACACAAATATGCTCAGTATCAACATGAAATGTACTAGAATACCGCTTTACTGACCAATTTTAAAAAAAAAATCACACATACAAAAAGTAGTTAACAATGTGATGCAAAATCCAAAGCCAAATGGATATAACAATGCTACCTCCCAAAATAATAGCTGGAATGGCCATTTAAAAAGAAATTTGGGGTATTTGATGCCTTTATTTCATATTGTTATTTTCTTTGTTAAATGGAACGAAACACAGCTCTAGCAGTACCATATATATATGAACATTTTAGCAATTAATGTGTATGCAGTAAAACATGGAAATACAATTAAATAGATCAATTCATAAGGGAAATTTTAATAACAAATCAATATAGTGTTTTTTTTTTTTCATTTCTACCTGTGTACAATTACTTTTTAAAAAGAGAAAAAAGATAATGCCTTTCTTTACTCAACACCCAAGTATGACATCTATCTAAATCAAGTACTTGATAAGGACATAAAATATTAAGAACAAAAATATCAAGTTATAGATTTATATGAGAATGTCACTGATAGCAAGAAAATACTATTGCTTTCATTTTTTTTTTTAAGTGGGTTTTCTTTATCCAACAAATCTGCATAGGTTAGCTGTATGGTACAAGAGGCATGGTTTTTTTTGTTTTTTTTTTTAAGATTTTTATTTATTTGACAGAGATCACAAGTAGGCAGAGAGGCAGGCAGAGAGAGAGAAGGAAGGGAACAGGCTCCCTGCAGAGCAGAGAGCCTGATGTGGGGCTCGATCCCAGGACCCTGGGATCATGACCTGAACTGAAGGCAGAGGCTTTAACCCACTGAGCCACCCAGGTGCCCCAAGAGGCATGTTTTTGACAGTCGATATAATTTAAAGTAAAATAATGCTAGTGATTAAAAACACAGAATCAAAGAAAATAGATTAAGATAATAAGGAAATAGGGACTGTTGATAACACTCTCTGGAAGCTGTTTCAAAGATATTCTCCAAGGCCTCCTAAATAGATGGAGGGTCTCTTACCAGCATTCCTTGTCCCATTCATCCTTTCCCCCCAGCAAGGTCCTCCTGATTAAAGCCCAGTGCTCAATATTACTCAAACACTCGTCCTTGCCTTTCTGTCTATAAACCTGTACATCCTATCTGAAACACGAAAAAGTTAAGTTAGAGGCCCAGTATTCCTTCTTGCTTTCTCTTTCAATAAGAAAATGGTAAGGGAAGGTTTCCTACAGCACTTACTGAATATGTGTTTTTATTCACTTAGTTTTTATTTGGTCTTTTGAAAATTTCTAGTTAGAGTTGTACCTGGTTCAAGATATGGGTTACATCTAATTGTTCCATTTAAAAACCCATTTACTACTGTCTAAACAACCTGAGAACAAAAATTTGGAAGAGAAGAAATAAATCCATGACTCTCACTGGTCACATAGGGGAATGAAAGAGGCACTAGTCTCCACTCTTGGAACTGAGAGCCGGTACAGTCATGGTGACAACTGGTCAGAAGCATCTGTACATCACCGTGTGCTGAATCGGGTAAGAAGCTAACCCACTCTGCCAGTCAGAATTCCTTTCCTAGCACCTGAATCTGGATAGAGTGAGTTCTAATCTCTCTAGAGACTGTATCTATTAGAACCTGTAACCCTGAGATTTGCATCTGATCTTGCCAGGAACCAGGGGTGGTGTGAGGTTGGGGATGGGGGTGCGAGCGAGGGTGTGTGATGAGGTTAAAGGTTTGGTGCAGTATCTCAGAGTTTAGTGATAAAAATTTAGAACACGACAGTGAAAATGGAAAGGAACTCCATTTTACAGGTAAACAAACCAAGAAAAATACCTAGTAATACTATCTGGAAACATTCTTCAATTGGTAATGCTTAAGAGATAAACTAATCTACGGATCAGAATAAAGTTTTGTCTTTTTAAATATCCAGAAAAACTTATTTTTCCATCTGGAAAGGCAAAGGAAAGTGAGCTAAGTTAGCCCTATCTTGCAGTCTTGTCTTATGCCTTTTAAATGGGAGGTAGAGCAGTATATCAAGTTAGAAAGTCATTACTATTACTGATTTCTATTTTTTAAATCACTATGTCTTTTACTAGTTTTTTTAAAACTGAGGAGACACAATGATATTCTAGTATTCTTGCCTTGTCTCTACTTAAACCTTATTCCCAAGGAAACAGCTAACGACTCAATATCAGACCTTGCATAATTATTGACTACAAAGGAAGTACACTACAATGAGACATTTGCTCCTTAGCAATATGAAAATGACCCACTTGTTTTTTGCCTTAATATCAGTCTCTGATTTTCACATAGAGACCAGCACTTTCTGCTAGATATATGCTAACAAATACAGGTTACATTACTTAACATGCTTTTGCCTGGAGAAGGTTACTATTTTCAGTGCCATTCTATTCTAGATTAAACAAAGACAACTAAAACCACCTTTATTTTTAGGCACTTAGCGACTGCCTCTTTTGGAAGAGGCTCAGCTCTGAAGTCATTCCTGTTAAAGCATAAGTGAAGATAATTGCTCATACACTACCATGGATGAACATATTTCTCATGACCAAAAGCCTGCAATTAAAATAAATTAAATTTTTAAATTTACATTTTATATTAAAAAAGCACAAATCTTCTTGAATATACTACATAATTTCTATATTAACGACAAATTGTCTTACCTTTTTAAATCTTTTTTCTAAAGAAAGCACTTAAAATGTTGGCATAGCAAAAGGAACAGTGATACATGAATCATTTGCAGAGTTAGGAAAAAGTAAATGAAATATGGAGAGTTCTTTTCCATAATCACGGTCAAAACCTCTAATTTACACTTTTAAAAAATGCTTTCTGTTAAAGATTTACAAATATTCAAAGCAGGCAGTTATAACTATATATGCAAAGTACTGGATCTAAAAATATAACATGCATGGACATTTTATTTTGCCTCAAATATTCAAACGATAAAGGAAGGGTGGCCAACTGAAAACTTAGCCTCCTTTACCACTGTATTTTATAAATTAAAATAAACATTGATTATGAAAATAAATAAGATTCGAGGGCAGGGTTTTTCAAATGGTAAGGGTCATAAAATCAGCTTAGTGGATTTCAATCAATATTTTTTAATTAAATAGAAATGTATAAAATAGAAGACAAAGAGATTTTCAGGCTTGTTTTAAGAAAGAGGAGACATGAAT
This sequence comes from Enhydra lutris kenyoni, assembly GCF_002288905.1. Taxonomy (NCBI): domain Eukaryota; kingdom Metazoa; phylum Chordata; class Mammalia; order Carnivora; family Mustelidae; genus Enhydra; species Enhydra lutris. The sequence continues at coordinate 11,391,459 of NW_019154130.1, forward strand.
ACATGTATCCTGGGTTGCAATGTCAGATGCATTTCTTTGAATGCAATCAGGAAAAAAAAAGGAAATTTCTTTGAAAGATCAAGTACTGTAGTAAACTTCAATTTAATATCCTGATAACATGAAGATTTTTCATTATATTGGCCTTCTAAAATGTTCTGTTAAAGCCCCAAACCATAATTCACAGCCAGATTCTTCCAGGTATAACTTCATGGAAGTTAAAATTTTGACTCCTACATGACACAAGTTTTGGCACAGCTTCCCTAATACAGGTACTTTAGCAGGCCAGGACAGTATACACATTTAGAAAATACGTGAGAATGGACTCAAAATATGAGAAGTGAAATGACAATTTTGCCAAAACTTTATTAGACAAGTCTGTATGCTATAAAATTCTCTGTGTACACATGGAACAGGCACCATCAATACTAAAGCTCTTTATAAACCAAATGTAGCTACTGAATGGGAAATTAAGAACGAATACTACTGAGACATTCTAATAACCAGTGGCAGGAAGCCAAGCCTGGCTAATACAAATGCAGTAAAATTAAAGACTTCTCCCTATGAATTAAAGCACATCCTACTTAGCAGATAGCTTTTTTTTTTTTTTAATTAAATAGTTATGCAAGTTCCATTTATAGATAATCCAGATTCACTTGTTTAAGTTTATAGTTCAAGAAATATACATTCTTCAAACTTAAAATTTTCATTTTTCAAAAATTTAACAATATACTTTTTAAAATGTACATTGTATAAAATTGTAGCATAAATCACACATAACATAAGTCAATGTTTTATAAAGTCAAACCCTAAGGAAATGAGTAGTTTGTAGATTCTTCTACATCACAAGCAATTCTGACAGAATTAAAATATAAAAGAATATTACATAACATTTTAACATCAAGAAACAGAAGACACATCCCTCAAAAAATTAAAAATAGAACTACCATATGATCCAGCTATTCCACTTCAGGGAATTAATCCAAAGAACATGAAATGCTAATTCAAAAAGATATATGCACCCCTAAGTTCATTGCAGTATTATTTACAATAGCCCAGATATGGAAACAACTTAAGTATCCACCCATGGATGAATGGATAAATAAGATGTATATATGGATACACACACACACACACACACACACACACACACACACACACACACATACTATATGTAATACTACTAAGCCATAAAAAAGAAGAAAATTTTGCCATTTGTGGTAACATGGATGGACCTTTATTTATGCTAAACAAAATAAACCAGATCGAAAAAAAGAAACACTGTATGATTCCACTTATATGGGGAATCTAAAAATCAAAACAAAAGCAAGATAAAAACTCAACCGACGGGCGGTTACTAGAGGGGAAGGAGATGAAGAGGCTCAACTGTACGGCGATGAATGGGCAACCAGACTTACAATGGCTGTCACTCCATACCGCACAGAAATACTGAATTACAGTGTACACCGGAGACATATAATGCTACATGCCTTTTCCCCCCAATTAAAAGACATATTTTGCTAAGATAAAATAACAGAATACAATTAATTAGTATTTCATTTAAATATTTTTTTAAAACTAGAAACACTCTCCCCATAATTAGTCTGTACAGACTCTTTTAAAATCATACATAAAGAATTAATTCTAATTAGCCAAGATATTAACTCTGTCATTGAGAAGTAAAAGTTGACTATAGGGTCATCTGCAAAGAGTAATGATAAATGGCAACCAATTATTTTAAACGAGTTAGCTACTGAGAAGCCACACCAAATGATAAGAGCACAAGGAATAAGGTGAACCATAACCATACTTTTAGCATTTCAAAAGATGTGTACATTATGAAATCACATGCCAAAAACTTCATTAAAATTCTAGCCTGACCCTCAGTTTAACAGCAGTTATATAGCCAACCAACCAGTTTTCAGTTTTTAAAGTCCAAAATATATTTCGTGTTTAACTACCAAAAATATACTTCATAAAGCTAAGGAGCAGAAAGACAGCTTCTTGGGGGTCTTGTAGGATACAAAGAAGTCACTAGGGAGCACTGATTAGAATTCAAAGCTATGACTTGACTTGTCTTTTGTTACCTCAAGAGATGGCCTAATACACAGGATAGAGAGACAAGAAGGTCAGACTGTAACGATGGTAAAAGTCATTAGGAAATATAAAGGTTGAAAGGGAGTGTTAGGTCTGAGGAACCGGGTCTTATTGGGTCAAAAACTCAATTTTAGATACCTAAAGGCATCTGCTCGGTTCTGTAGTAGAAAGAACCTGAAGGCATTAACTAATGGGAAAATTCCTCCATGATTTTACTAAATGATACTGCAGAAATTAATTCTTCATCACCCACTGAGAAAAATGCCTTGGTGTCATTCTATAAGGGTGTTAAATCAATTGTGATCTTTGTGGGAAAAAAGCTGGAAAGCATCATTCATTCTTAAATGTCAGTCAGTTAAGAACAAAAGTCACTAATCATGTGTTGGACTCTGGTTTGCATTACATGGTTTTGACAAGTTAACCATTTCAATCTTGTTTTGCTTAAGCTACTATTACAACTCAAGTCTCCCGGACACACTTATAAACTTGGACAAGGGAGAGGTTAAAGAGGGTATTGGGTACATAGGAGAAGTTTAGTAGCTATGAAAATTAATAAGGAAGAACTTACAAGAATAATTTATAAGTGAAAATTTGAGGGGTTAAGGTATTTTGATTAAATGGGGATGTCAAATACATTTCAATAAAACAATGTAAAAAGTAGTAAGGTAAGCCTCACCATTACTATCTTGCAAAAGCGCTAAAGAAGCCTGAGATGTTTTCTAGAAAATAAACTATATAATCCATTATTCCATTTATTATGCAAATATCTAGCTTTCTGAAAGATTTACAGAAAACATTTTCTCCATGTGTCAGGTGCTATGTAAGAAATCAAGAAATCCACACTACTAATTTTAGAGTTTCTTATTAAAGAATAAAAATTCTTTTTTTATTGGGTGACTTTGAAATTCTTGGAAAGATGTCACATAATTAGGGAGTTACAAACATGAATAAAACATAATCTTTATCCTTAAGAGGCTTATATTCTAGGAGAAAATATAAAATATGGCTATAGGTAAGTATAATAGAGGGTATAGAGAAATATCAGAGGGAAAGAGCATAGGTTTCTATAAAATATCAGAAGAGGTGATTCTAGCTGTGAGAATCAAGAGGCTTTCTGGAGGACACAGGACAAAAGGTGAGTCTTGAAGGATTTTTAGGAGAATCAAAGGTTAGGAAGGAGAACATTTCAGGAAAGAAAATACTAATTAGCAGCTAATTAACATTTATTGATTGCTTTCTATGCTGGGCACTAAGTGCTTTACACATATTAATTCCTTAAATTCTCACAATAACTCTGAAGTAGGCAATATATTATTATCTCTACTTTGAAGTGATAAGAAAACAAAGAGAGTTGAAGTAACTTGCCCATGGTCACACAGTTTGTCAAGGGTAGAACCATGTTTCAAATTCAGATCAGGCTGAGGAAAGATCTCTCAAAACACTGAACTGGCATGAAAAAGATATATGTATTTTGATAACCGTTGGCAAAGGCTTTCACTAGCTCACTGAAGTGCTTTAAGCTCTTCTTCCTTTATAATGTTCATCACAGCTATGTTAGTACCCTGATTTTCATGATAACAGAAACTCAAAGGGGGTCCCAGAGGCAAAGATAGAGCAGAGAAGCAAACCCCATCTTTGACCCACAAGTCCAGTGCTTCGTCACACTCACCTCTTCTTTTAAATTGGAATGGATGTTTACCTATTGTGTTCCAAGGGTTTCTCTGCGATACCCCAAGCCCCCTCCCCACCCCCGACCCTGTTCCAGAGAAAGGTTTTCCATCCTCAGCCTCTACCGCATGTCAACAAAAATGGCAATCAGCCACACATTTCATTTAAAAAACAGAGTTCTATGACTAAAAGAAATTTAATAACCATTTCACACACACACCAAAAAAAGTCTTGGGTCTAGTTACCCTATCCTCATTTCCTGTTATTTTTTCTGTAGTATCCAAATTCTACACCAGACAGTATCAAATCTCCTTCATCATCTCAACAGTCTTTCCCTCATTTAATACGTGCAAAACCCTCAATAAAAACCAACCTATCATCATAATAAAATACAATCTAAGACGACAACCAAGTAACAGCAAAAACTCCCCAGTATCACCCACCATTCTACCTGCATATCCTCTAAATATATGCTATTTAGACCTCCAAGACTGTGATGCTTCTAGGCATGCTGAGTACCTTTCATTTGTACATGGTTTTTTTTTTAAGCTTAGCTTTCAAAAGTAATTAGAAAAGTTTTTGCACTATCATTAATAACTAGACACATAAATCCATGATTCTGTCAAGTTGAAACTCTTTTAAAGTAACACAATCATTAGTAAAAAGTTCATGAGCACCAAAAAGGTTAAAACAATTAAAACAGGAAATTCCCAATACTGACAAGGATGCAGAACAACAGAAACTTTTCATACACTGCTGATGGGAGTCTAACTCACCACTCTGGAAAACTGATGGACAATACCTATTAGAGCCGAGCTGTAGAACACCATAGTGATCTACATAATCTTTACCCACAAGTGCATGTACTTTACTTATAAATAAAATGCATTTGTTCATAATGCCTACATATATCTGCCAGTACCTTACCCTCAGTTAAGATACTGTTGAGTGGGGGCGCCTGGGTGGCTCAGTGGATTAAAGCCTCTGCCTTCAGCTCAGGACATGATCCCATGTCCAGAGCCTGCATCGGGCTCTCTGCTCAGTGGGGAGCCTGCTTCCTCCTCTCTCTCTGCCTGCCTCTCTGCCTACTGTGATCTCTGTCTGTCAAATAAATAAATAAAATCTTTAAAAAAAAAAAAAAAAGATAAACTGTTGAGTGTAAGATTCAGTTCCAAACATGGCTGGTGATGATAAACTCACATTTATTTTCTTTGAATTCTCCAAGTGGCAATGAAATGAATGTGAGAATCATCAGATAAGACTCCTTAACATTCTTTAAGAAATTACTTTTTATCTAATCTTAAGTGATTGCATAATTATAGGATAAAATTAATATCTTGGGTACTAATTCAAATTGCACTTAATGATCCTAGAGAAATGAATTACTAGAGATAAAAGATAAATCCTGCTTTGGTTTCTGATCTTTATTTCTTTCCTTAAAACTTAACAGGCCTCTTGTTTCATTTACTCCATAAGTGACTCTTAATCTCACAAAACAAACTGAGGGTTAATGGGT